>NW_004457654.1:940154-1091792 GCF_000313135.1 Acanthamoeba castellanii str. Neff | reverse complement strand
CTGCACGCGCTGCCAATCGAACCTGCGCCGGCACACAATGATGATGACGTCAGCACTGCTTTCCCTGTGTCGTGTGTGTGTGTGATGGTGTGTTGTGTGTGTGTGTGTGTGTGTGTGTGATGGTGCGTACAGGAGCGAGGTGTCGGACTGGAGGGCCTTGAGGGCAAACTTGATGGCGAGCGCACGCACTTCGTAGTCCAGGTCCTCGATCAGCTCGAGGAGGCGCGTTGTGGCCTTCTCCCGCTCGCCGCCCTCAACCAGGGCCGCGAGCTCGAGCGTGGCCGCCTTCCGGCGCAGCGTGGCCGACATGATGTGGCGCATCGTGTTCACCAGCGGCTCCGTCGTTTCTACGCCATCACACGTCAGCACAACACGACACACACCGCACACACCGCACACACCGCACACGCCGCACACGGGGGGGGGCGTACCGGGCTTCATGAGGAGAGATGAGACCCAGCGGGTGGAGCGCTCCTTGAGGCCGGACGAAAAGGGGACGAGCGAGGCGACGATGGACAAGAATTCGCTCTGGACGGGCGGGCAGACGACGCCCAGCAGGAGCACTTCCTTGGCCTGCACGCTCGCCACCGCCGCCTCCACTATCGCGGCCTTGAGGGCCGCGTTGTTGGAGGTCAGGTGGGCCTCGAGGATGTGTCGGATCTGGAGCAGCGTGCCGTGCGCCAGGTTGTGGTCGATGCCCGCTGGTGACCACACACACACGCACACACCATCACACAAACGCGCGCGCGCGCGCGCGCACACACACACACACGCACACGCGCACACGCGCACACACGCACACACACACACACACACAGGGTCAGTAGTGTCTCTACACCTCGATCGCCACCTTACACGCACAATAAAAGAAATGATGAATCATAAATAATAAATAAAAGAAGGTGGTACCGGCGTGGTCGGGGATGGAGGCGAAGAGGGAGGTGATGAAGGCGGCGACGTGCTCGGGAGGGACGAGAGGCACCAGCGCCCGGGCCGCCATCTCGCGCACCTTGAAGTTGGAGTTGGCGCTGCACTTGGCGACCAGTGGGATGAAGGCCTCGGGCGAAAGCTGAGGCCGGCTGCCCTCCCCGGGCTTCACCTTCTTGTTGGCCTTGTTGGTCTTGAGCATGAACGGCATCAACCGCGACAGCAGCACAAGCATCGGGTAGATGCTGCTGTACATGATCGCATTGTCCCGCTGCGCCAACAAAGAGTAAATATTGAATGTTAAATTCAGCCCTAATAAACAAAGTAATTATTTTTTAAAAAATAGAATTGATAAGAAAAATAAGCGCAATAAATAGAATAGAAGGTAATTATCTAATTATTGAATACTAAATATTTAAATTAAAAATTAAAATGAAATAAGTACCTTTTCGCTGAGGGTGATCTGTTCTTGGAACTTTTGGAGGAGGAACGGGTAGAGCCGAGGGAAGCGGGAGAAGAACTGGGGGAAGGTGGCGGCGTTCTTCTTCGACTGCTCGTCGCGCACCAGCTTCGGGGCCACGACGCGCTCCACGATCGTGCTGAAGTTCATCGTCGACGAGTTACGGATTCCCCAGCTGTCCGTCGGTCACGCCGATCACGTCAGACCACTGACCCCGCACACGACACACGCCACACACACGACACACACGACACACACGACACACACGACACACACGACACACACGACACACACGACACACACGACACACACGACAAGCAACATCGCACACAATGCAACGTGACACACGGCAGCGCGCGGGGATTACCTGGTGGAGGTGTAGCCGTTGAGGGCGATGATGATGGCGTCGCTGAGGTAGGGGATCACGTCCAGGCGCAGGCAGGAGTCCCTGAAGAGCGCCTTGAGCACGTTCAGCGCGTGGACCTGGGCCTGCTCGCCGATGACTGACTCCACGCCCTCCGATTTCGCCTGCACGACACACACCACCGCACACGGCACACACGACACACACACGTCACGTCAGCAAGCGCTGTTAAGGAGTGAGGTGGCGGTGGTGGTGCGCACGTCTTGGGTCTCGAGCTGTCGGGTGTCGCCGCCGGAGGCGATGCGGAGCAGGGCCTGCATGGCCTGGGCGATGAGGACCTTCACGCCGCCCCGCCGGCGGCCGAGCACGATCGTCTCGGCCCGCAGGATGGCGCAGAAGCAGTAGGGCAGACCCGCGCTGCGCCTCGTGATCGACTTGAAGTCGTCGTTCTCAATCACCTTCAACAAGTGCTGCACAGCCACAACCACAACGCCACACAACGTAATGCTATTAGCGTGTGTTGTGTGTGCGTGTGCGGTCGTGTGCGGTCGTGTGTGTGTGCGGTGTGTGCGGTGGAAAAGTGGTACTTGAATCCAGGTGCCGGGGAGGGAGTAGAGCCCGGGGTGGGCGCAGGACAGGAGGTTCTCGGAGAGGAGCTGGAAGCCCAGGTACGACTTCTCCAGGGCGCCCCTGTGGCGCGAGGACAGCATGATGTGCATGAACAGGTCGCCGGCCTCCTTGATGCCCTCCTCGGCCATCACCACCTGCACCACCACCACCTCGTGAGTGTTTTCCATTTTCGATCGTTAGGGCCGCGTCCAATGGGGCGGCGAGGAGGGTTGTTACCTCTTTCTGATTGGGGGAGGGCACGGGCACGGCGTTGACGAGGGAGCCGAGCAGGAGGCCCACCTCCTTGATGGAGAGCCATGCGCAGACCGCCAGGTACTGACCCTGCGGCGTCCCGTACTCGATGTCACTCTCGCCCTCAATCACGCCACTCACCTCATACTCCTGGGCGCACGACACACGACACACACACGACACACACAACGCGACACGCGTCAGATATGACAGTGCGCTGGTGTGGAGGTGCGAGCGGTGAGTTCGGACCTCGGGGATGGTCTGGGCGGAGGTGAGGCCCTCGGGGCTGATGGCGGACACGATGGGCAGCACGAGGTTGGTGGCCTTGCGCAGGCAGGCCAGCAGGCGGTCGAGCAGGAGGCGCCAGTCGGCGATCTGCTTCGATCCACCACCGTCGGTCGAAGCGTCGACGTTGGCCTTGAGGGCCTTGAAGTTGACGTCCTGGATCATGTAGCGGATGGCCAGCAGCGGGCCGTGGATGGGCGTGCGCTGCGACGCGCCCACCAGGTCCACCGACGCGCACGCGATGTGGCGCTCCAGCTGACTGATCGTTTCGCTGAAGAAGAACTGCGACGGCGCGACTGCGATGTACGCGTGGCTCAGTGAGCGCCACCTTAAACCACCCAATAAATAATAATAGAAATGGCAATAAAAAAATACTAATAAATGATTGCTGTGACGTACATTCGTGCGGGTTGAAGGAGGGCGAGTGGGCCAGGTGCGGCGTGACGGACTCCTCGCTCACCTGGATGTACCAGCCCAGGGGCAGCACGTACTTGGTGAGGATGAGCCTGAACACCAGACAACCCGTATCCGTCTCCCGGGTCTGAACACGCGACACACATGACACGCACCACACACACACGACACGACACGACACGACACGCGCCACACGGTGAGTGCCTGCAGCTGGCCATGGGAAAGGAATGCGTGGAATGTAAGGCGTACGCGGGGCGAGTTCATCATCCAGAGCGCCCAGCGCATGAGCGAGGCCACCTTGGCCGGGTCGGAGAAGCCGGGCAGGGGCGAGGGGAAGGCGGCGAGCACCGTGGAGGCGCTGTGGCGCATGGAGTCGATGTCGTCCCACAGGGTCAGCACCAGCGCCGCCGTACTCACGGGCGCGTAGGCATCCCACGACGACAGCTTGCCGTAGTCGCCCTCCTTGTCTGCTCATCACACGCACACCGCACACACCGCACACGCATAATCACACGCGCGAGTGAGGTGCGTGCGGTGTATGAGGAGTCGGGGAAAAGGGGGTGGAGGGAGGTGAGTGTAACGAACCGGCGCCAAACACGTTGAGAAGCTCGCGGTAGAGGGCGACGGCGGTCGACTTGCGCTGGTACGATCCGCTCGGGTAGAGCGCGAAGGAGATGAACGACTGGTACCACTTCAGGAAGTCCGTAACGAGCACCTCGACACTGTGCGCCACACACGACACACGCGCACACGCACACATATGAGCCAGGCGCCCGCACGGTGAGCGCGGTTGCCACCTACCTTTCGCCCTCGTCTTCGATAGGTGGGAGCTTCCGCTTGATCTGCTCGTGCTTCTTCTTCTGCTCGTGGTACACGCAGTCCTTCGATTCGTTCGTGTCATGATACACGTTAGTGCGCGCACATGTGTGTGTGTGTGTGTGTCGCGTGAGTGTTACCTTGAGGCGCTGGAGGAATTTGCCGATCCTGGGGATGGCGCCCTGCCGGAGGGACTGCGACGAGGCCTTGATGTTGACCCACAGGTAGTACTTCATCATGTCCAGCTCGAAGTAGGTCGGGCTCTCGATCGTCTTCTTGCCCAGGCAGATCAGCTCCAGCGCATCGTTGCGCAGCTCCTCGTCGCTGTGGCCCAGCGCGATCCGCACCAGCGACGGGATCGGCAGGTGGAAGCCAGACTGCGCCGACGACAGGTTCAGCATCGCCACCGCCGGTGCCGAAGCCGTAGCGGTCGCGGCCGCGCTGGTCTTGCCCTTCTTGGGCGGCGGCGGCTCAGTCGATTTGTCGTCGGCATCGGGCGCCGGGGCGGACTCGTCGTCGCTGGCCTCGAGGTGCTTGGCGTCGATCAGGCCCATCTTGCGCGCGGTCTTGAGCACCGAGATGAAGCCCCGCAGACCCTCGGAGGTGATCTTGTTCGGCGCCGACTCAGTGGTGCCAACGGCCGAAGCGGCGGCGGCGACGCCAGCAGAGGCGGCGGCAGCGGCAGCGGAGCCGCGCAGGGTGCGCTCGCGGGCCTCCTCGCGCAGCAGCTTGGCGGCGCTCCACTGGGCGATGGCGTGGAGCAGGTGGGGCGTCTCCTGCGGAAACACGGCCAGAATGGAGGGCAGTGCGTAGAGGACCATGCCCTGGCGCTCGCTCTTCTCGGCCGAGCACAGCAGCTCCACTGTGGGACCCACCCACACCTACCCCCGCGTGCACACAAATCAGGTCGGTGTGTGTGCGGCGGTGCGTGTGTTGTGTCGTGTCGTGTCGTGTCGTGTCGTGTCGTGTCGTGTCGTGTCGTGTGCTCAGAGAGAAGCACACCTGGCGACACTCGGTAAGGGCGGCTTCATTCGCGGCGGAGCCTTCGTCGTGTTCATGGGCCTTCTTGCGCTCGGCGAAGAGCGAACCCAGGAAGCTCTCGACGACCCGGCTTGCAGCATTGCGTGCGGTCGGTTCCCTATATAGGCACACCGCACGCGCTTAAGCTTAAAGCTATGTGTGTCGTGTCGTGTCGTTGGTCGTGTCGTGTCGTGTGTTCGCGTACTTGACGGAGCGCAGCATGTTGATGAAGAAGTCCTGCTTGATCATGAAGATGCGGTGCGCGCCGAGGCGGTTGAGCAGCAGCTGGATGGTGGTGTACTTGGCCTTGATGTGGTCCTCCACGTGGAGCAGTCGCTCGACGAGCGCCGTGAAGAAGTGCTCGTAGTGCTCCCTGCGGGCCGAGGCCAGCAGGACCGACTTAAGGATGTCGTACACGTCGAGCAGGTACTCGAAGATCTTGCTCACCTGCTGCACGATCGACTCGCTCGAGTCGTTCCAGTTCAGCCACACCAAATCCAGGATCGCACTGTCGCCCCCCCCCAAACCACTGTCAGTTACAGGACACGACACGACCAACGACACGACACGACACGCACACTTGGAGATCGTCGAAGAAGAGGTCGGGCGTGGCCTGGAAGGGACCCATCACGGTGTCGGGGGAGAGCGACGGGGCGGAGGCGGCGAGCAGCTCCTTCATGGTCTGCAGGATGTCGGCCAGCGTTTGGAAGGCGAAGCGGCGCGTGAGGATCTCGCCGCCGGTGCCGCAGATGCGGCACAAGTCGGAGAAGAGGAAGTCCCACAAGATCGTAACCTTCCGCTCTCGCCCTCTGCACCACACGCACACGCACACACACGACACACACGACACACACGACACACACATGACAGTCAGTCGGGGCAGCGGTAAGAGTGGGGTGGGGCGAAGGCCGCGGGTGGTTACTCGATCGCGAACGGGGTGGTGATGGCGTCCCGCGGCAGCGAGATGATGATGCCGCGGTAGATGGCCAGCCGGGCGTGCGACGACAGCCGCACGAAGTGGTCCCGCAGCGAGCAGTGGGCGAGGTTGAACGGGAACAGGACGTCGTCCTTGTTGGCCGCGGTGCGCTCCAGGGGCACGAGGAAGGTCGACAGCGCGCCGCTCTGGCCCTCCATCGACTCCGTGCCGAAGACCGTCGCCGAGAGCTCGCGCTGGAAGGCCGCCAACAGTTCGCTGGGAATCGCATCAGGCGAGCCTGGGTGCATGCAACACACATGTGGTGAACAATCAACACGACACGCACGACACGCACGACACGCACGACATGTACAACGTTGTGTACGACCAAGCGCATGTGTACCTGCGCGGGTAGCATCGCTCAGGAGCTTGGTCTTGAGGAATCCGCACAGGCACAGACCAGACGGGCCGATGAGGTCCCGATTTTCGTTGAGTCCCTTCAGCACCTGCAGGCTGCATAAAATAAAAATAAAATTCAGAATAAACAATAATTCAGCAATAAATAAACAAATGAATAAATACAAATAATGCGTTCTTATATATAAACAAATAAACAATAATAATAATAACGCACCAGCACTGGAAGAGGGACTGGAGGACAATGTGCGACGAGGGCGCGTTGAGGTGGAGGTCGACGAGCTGAGGCGTGAAGCGGGTCAGGACGATGATGAGGACCTTGAGCAGCACCTCGCCGTCTTCGATGGCCTGCTTCGACGCGGGCGTGGCGATGGGCTGATCGAGCAGAGGCAGACACTCTTGCATGTAGCGCGCGAAGTACTGTTGGACCGCGCGTAATTTAGCGCACACGCACGCACGCACGCACACACAACACACACACGACGACACACACACAATAAGCACGACACGCACGACACGCAAGGTACCTTGAGAAGAATGCACAGGGAGTCGGTGGAGGTGGCCAACACGGTGATGGCGGCGTCCAGTTCGAGGAGCGCGGCGACGCTGGGGAGCTTGGGCGCGAGTCCGAACGAGGGTCCCGCCGACTCATCCCTCTCCGCCTCCGCCTCGTCGCCTTCGCCTTCGCGCTGCAGCAGCGCCGCGAGCCACGGCGTCAGCTGTTCGCCGAGGACCGCCAGCAATACCGCATAGACCCAGACCGACGACGCAGAAGAAGAAGAAGACGGCGACGAAGAGGAGGAAGAAGAAGTGATGGTTGTGGTAGCGGTTGATGGCAATGGCAATGACGATGGTGATGGTGATGATGTTGTGCTGGTGGCGGACTTGGTGATGACCTTGCCAAGGTTGACGATGGCGCCGTGGAGCGAGGCACCGTCGGGCGACAGCAACAGGTGGACCAGCACGGAGAGCGTCTCCCGCACCTGCGGCGCCTCGTCCTCCGGCGACGTGGCCTTGGTGGCCAGCAGCGTGGCTGCAGCATACGCAGGGAGAAAATGATGTTAAATTAAATTAAATGATAAATGAATAAAACAAATAAAAGGATATTTTCGATTGTTTCATTAATCTAACAGGATTTAAATCTAAAAATATTAGAGGGTAAAATAGAGATGTACAAAATGGCGCCTTTGCATAAAATCGCGAAAATCTTAAGAATCCGTAAATGGGGAAGCAAACCAATTTTCTTAATGGAGAGCGTTTGGGCCTTCCATTGCTTCGATTGCAAGCATCGGTGAAGCTCGACCAGGTAATCGCGCGGCTGAGCCGGTGGCTGGAGGGACTGGATGACGGCGTCCAGCCGCTGCACGAGGTCCGGTCGCACCACCGCCTGTTCGGGCTGGCGCCGGAAGACCGGCTGCCGCTTCAGCGTGATCTTCTTCATGAAGGTGCCCCCTATCAAGTTGCCCGCCTTCATCTTCTTCGCCCGGCACAAAGGCACTAATCAAATTTTCCATTTCTTGGGAGTTTTCTCTTGGGCGAAAAATGGCATATCCTTGTGGAGGGAAGAGAAAAACGAAGAGAAAACCAACTTACAAAAGCCAACCAGATCACCAACTCTTTCCATCCACAACAACCATGTCCACCGCAATGGTGGTTGTGCCCAAGTTTTAATGTGATGTATTTATAGTCCTCGGGCGTACCAAGCTGTTCAATTGAGCAGGCCGTGAATAGTTGATCGCTTGGGCTCGGCCTCTTCTCGCGCTGATGGTGATAGCGGCACCTCAAGATGATGTTCGATTGAATGTCCAGGTTCGTGGTTGTGGATGTGGTACCCGACCACCTGGCCGCTCACCTTGTCCTTCGCCCTGAACGCCCGAATGCCGCAGGCGTTACACAGCCTGCACCAAAGTGGAACACACCGAGGTGAGCTCACCGGTGATGGTGGAGAAGCACAAGAGTCGAGCTAGTAGAGGCGCGTACATGAACCCGTGGGGTCCCTTGCGCCACTGGCTCGTATTAGTTCGCTGGCACTCGCCGCAGCGCCGAACGAGGGCCTTGGTCGCTGACTTCCCTCGTCCCGTCGGATCGATGGGCACGTTGTTGGCCCGCTTCTTGGGCGCCTCGGCACTCGGGGGGAAAGAAGAAGCTGCAGCGGGCAGCAGCGGCGAAGATGAAGGGATTGAAGGCGGTGGCCTGCATACACGGTGAAGGCAATGGTTGTGGGGCAGCTGCTGGTGGTGTTGAGGGACGGTGGAGTGGAGGTGATCGAGCCGTCGCGGGGGCGAGACGGGCAATTCCACGGGCAATTGATAGGCGCCCATTGGGACGCCCCACACGTCGGCGAAGAGGTCGAACCGGGCCGAAGCCGAAGTAGAAGTAGAAGGAGAGGAGGGCGAAGATGACATTCCTTCAGAAAAAGGCGGGGTCGAGCTAGTCGTGGTGCCGAATACCACCCGGGGCATCTTCAGTCCAACCGACGTGTGAACCGCCGGGCTATGATGGTGCTGGAGCGGCGGAGCCGTAGTTGGAGCTGAGGCTTCTAGTTGATGCTGGTACTGGGGGAGCTGAGGAGTAGGAGCAGCCGGGGCTGTGAGAGCGGAAGAAACCCTGCGGTCGTCCAGCATCCCGGCGTAGAGCTGAAGCAGCGCGAGGCAGTCCTGGAGCGGCTCGAGCTCCCCCGGGGCGCGGCCGGAGCCCGTCGACGGGCTGGTCAACGCTGCCTGGCTTAGCGCCCGTATCGCCTCTGCCTGCCTGCAAATCTATCATACCACCACCATTTCAAGGGAGGGAGGTTTTAGCAACTCGATCCCCTTAAGGCTTGTGCTGGCGGGGTGTAGTACCTGGGCCAGCAGCAGCTGGGTCATTCGATTCTCCTGGCCGCTGGGGGCTGGATGCGTCATGGTCTGTGAAAGGGCCCGTCTGGAGCTCGATGTAGTTGTAACAATGGGCGCCTATCAATTGCGACTGATACACTTGGCATAGAACACCACCCCCAGAAGAAGTGGGGTTCCTACCTAGCTTTGTGCCCTGAAAAGCGTTGTCCTGTAAAGGGACACCTTGATCTGGGGCTTCCGGAACTCCTGTATCACCGCCCTTCCGTGGTTGCGCAGGTGGCGTGGAATAGGAATAATGTGCCTAATAAGGATATACGCTAACAAGCAACGCAAACATTTCCCTTTAAGCCCTTACATTACATCGTTGATGGTTGGTTGCATCCCGAAGGGGGGGGGACGCTACCACCAAGTGGCAGTGTGCGGAGTGCAATGCACCTTACCTAACACCTGGCGGGCCTTAATGCGTGTTGCTTAGCGTGTGTGTGGGAGGCCTAGAGGGTTTCCCTAAAGACAATGTGCTCGGCGGTGGTTGGTATTCGGCGGTATTCGTCTTTTGTGGGCACCAGTGGCGGCACGTCGGGATCGAGCTTGAGGCTTGGTGATGATGGTGCGGATGTTGTCGGGCGAGCCCGGGCCGCCATCTTCTTGAGTACGTCCAGCGCGTCACGCGGCACTCCGCCCGATGAGGAGCTGAATATCGACCACACAACGCACACCATGCGACACACGCACACAACATGACACGGACCGTGTAGCACACGACGAGCAGACGAGTGGATGAGTCACGTTACACACAAACGTAAATTGCCAAGGAACGCCAGCTGCTGCGCTGCCCTAGGTCACCACCCGGTCTCACAGTCAAAGAAACGAAACGAAAAACGAAACGAAACGAGAAAATAACAAAATAAAGCACTAGTGAGCGTACGAGTCGGGTTGGAAAGAGGAGGCGAGGTGGAGCAGCTGCTTGGGCGAGAGTGTGGGGAAGGCGTCGCGGACATCGGACTCGTTGGACAGGACGCTCATGTCGAGCACCAGAAGCGAAGTGACCTCGGTGATGTGGGCCAGTTGCTTCCTGTGCAGGCAAAGTGAGTACACGACCGCGTACCGACACATATACGCAGGGAAAGCGACGCACTTGGTGGCGACGGGGTCCAAGAAGCGCGTGTTGTCGGCCCACTGGGTGAGGTGAGAGATGGCCGTCTTGATTTGGAAGCCTGCGATGAACAACAGATGAACAACTGCAACCGCAAAACACCACGAACGCACACAGCCACACACACACACACACACACACACACCATACAAAGCGAGGGAGGGAGGGGGAGAAAGTGGGAGGTACCATTGGCAGAGGTGCAGAGGTCACTCCGCTCAATGACGGCATTGAAGAGGCGGGCGTTGATGGCCTGGTACACGTCGACGAAGAACTGGCGGATGATGGCGCCCCACACCCCGGCGGCGACCATGGCTGAGTGCAGTCGCGTCAGCTGCGTCATCACCTCCTCGGGCCTGCATTTCCGGTGTATTGTGTCACTTTAGATTGTTTTTTTGTTTGTTGATTTATTATTTTGTTTTTATTTATTCTTATTATTTGAAAAAGTGGTTGGGGTGAGGTGTCTCCATGAACCAAGGATCGGTTGCTGTGGAGAAAAGCACAGATCACAGACCAAAACCAAAGCCAGGCCGCACACACGCAACACACGTGTTTCTGTTTGGGAGGAAAAAGGATGTGCAAAAATGGAGAGGGTACCGGGTATAGGTGAAGTGGTTCTTGCTCTTGTTCATGAACAGGTGGAAGAAGTCGGGCGGCTGCTCCAGCATCGCCGGCACCATCTGCGGCCCAATTTCCTAGCACACACTTTTGTGAGTCGTCCGTGTGTGCGCGTTTGCGTGCGTGTCGTGCGTGTACGGTGGTGCGCGATCGCGAAGTCCTGCGAAACCTACACCGGTTTCAAGGGTCGCATTGCGACACAACAGGCCGGCATAACGGGCTGCAGTCTTTTATCTTGTAGGGCTTACCTTTTCCACGGCTCTGAGCAGTGCCAGGTAGATCTCGAGAACAAGCACCACCAGGGAGCGCACGATGAGCTTGTAGCTGCCGAGGCCCCGCTCTTCGGCCTCGGTGAGCCCATCGACCTTCTTCCTGGCCAGCTTGAACAGTTTCTTGCGCCTGGCCACATCCTCTATTGCGACGCACACAACCACGGCATGAGCTAAGATCGCGAACATGTACATCGAGATCCGTCACACACGTGTGGTGTGTGTGCGTGCGTGCGTGTATGCGGGTGTGTGCGCTTGCGTGCGTGCGTGCCACATGTGCGTGTGTCGTGTGTTTGTGTGGTGTGTGCGTGTACCGGTGAATGTGGCGATGCCCTTCTCCTTGGGGTCGACAAACAGGGCCTGGAAGAACTTGTCGCGGTCATCGGAGAACGGGGGCAGGTGGAGATAGTTCTTCTGCGTCTTCAGGCAGTGGAGCAGCGCCGTCGTGAAGGCCAAAACCGAGGCCAGCCCACGGAAATCGCCCTTGCTCCTCTGAAGAATGCCACCATCGTTATGGTCAGTCCACCGTGTGCGGTGTGCGTGCGTGCGGTGTGTGCGGTGTGTGCGGTTACCTGCACGGTGGCGCGAAGGGCGGTGCGCAAGGGTCGGACGAAGGACAGCGAAGTCTCCGGGTCTTCGAACACCTTCCGCGTTTTGATGTAGGCCACCAGTTCGTGCACGCCGGCCAACATCTGCTCAACGACCACGACAGTGACCAGTTGAGGTATGTGTGGCATGTTTGGTATGGAATGCTGGACGCACCTTCTCTTCGCGCTCGTCGTCGTCTTCGTCACCGCCGCGCCTGCTCGACCGACTGCTCGACGTCGAATCGTCGCTGTCGCTGTCGCTCTCGGCACTGTCGCCGCTCGAATAGGAGTTATAGCTCCGCGGCTTCTGTGACTTGTTGCCGTTGCTGCGCCGCATGGCGCCGGCCCGGGTTGGCGTCGAGGCCGACGAAGACGAGAAGCTCGGGCCGGCCGCGATGGCCACGAACTGGGTGAAGTCCGCGCAGTAGACCGCCTTCTCGATCACATCGCGCCACTCGCGCTCCTTCTGTAGGTCGCCCAGCACGCGGTTGGTCTCGGCGTCGGACGTGATGTAGACCTCCTTCGCCTTGACCGATACCACGTCGCTCTCCCTGAGCTGCTGCTGGTGATGGTCGTCGGCATTCTTCTTCTTGCCTGGGGACGACTTGTTGTCGCCACCGTTGTCGCCGTTGCCGCCGAGATGGTCGCCCAGCTTGGCGCGGTCCTTGGTCTTCTTGCGCAGTGAGAGGAAGCGCGAGGGGAGCCGCTTGCCGGACTGCATGGGCCGGTCCTTCTGCAGGCTCTTCAGCTTGCTGCCGCTGTCGTCGTCCCCCTCCCCCTGCCCGCCGTCGTCTTCGTCTTCGCTTTCGTTCTTTTTCGTCGGAGATTGAGCCGCTTTCTTTTCCTTCTTCGACTTCTTTGCTTTCGGGCTGCCGCCGTTCGCCGCCGCCGCCCCGGCAAAGCCGCAGTGTCGCTGCAGCTCGGCGATCGCGGACGCCTTCTTAGTGGACACCTTGAAGCTCAACTCCTTCTGCGCCGGTCGCGTGATCCGGAAGTAGGTTATCGGAGCAAGGCCCTCCTGGATGATGTGGGTGTGCGTGTGCGTGTGCGTGTGCGATGGTGCGTGTCGTATGTCGTGTGTGTCGTCGTGTGTCGTCGTGTGCGTGTGAGTGTGCGGTGTGTTGTGTCAACAAGTGGAGAGCTCGAGGCGTCACTGTATGAGGGAAGCACGATACCTGGCGGCCTCTGCCCGGATCGGAGGCGTCCGAGGTGCGCACGTCCTTGTTTCGTCGCACAACGCGCCACCACTCGCTCGCAAAGGTGCCCACCCCGAACGGATCCCTGTCCGTCACATAGAACTCCTCGTCCTTTCTGCACCCGTGTGCACGTCGTGTGAGTCGCCGCTGCGTTCGTTGTGTGTCGTGTGCGGTGGTGTGTGCGGTCGTGTGTGTCGTACGTGAGGGAGATTTCTTGATCGTTGCGGGCCTTGAAGTCGAAGAGGGCCGCCGCGCGATCCACCTTCATCTGCCACTCCTCTTCCTGATCGTCGCCATCGTCATCGTCGTCATCGTCGTCATCCTCCGCTTCGCGCCGCTTCTTGTTCTTCTTCAGCTCCTCGATCTCGGCCTGGAACAGGCTCTTGACCGCCTTGATCTCGTCGTCCTTGCCCTTGAGGCTCGCCTCCAGCCGCTCGATCTTGCGGTCCCGCTCGTCCACCGCCTTCTTAAGATCACCACCGCCGCCGCCCGAAAGCCTGATCGAGCCCGAGCTGGACTTGGCGGATGTCGACGACGCAGTGAGCTGCTGCAATTGGTCCTCCTTTTCCTTGAGCTGGCGCTGGAGCTGAATGTTGTCGGCTTTCTTTTCGGCCAGCTCGCGCTTGGTCTCGAGCAGAATCGTCTCGAGCTGCTTGCACCGGGCCTCCAGCTTCTTGGCCGCCTTCGTCGCCTTCTCGAGCTCGGCCGACGACGCCTTCTTTCCGCCGCCGCCGCTTCGGCTCTTCTTCCGTTGTCGGCTGCTGCCGCCCGAGTCCGACTCTGAGTCCGATCCCAGGTCCGACTCGGACTCCTACGGGAAAAAGAACGAATGAGAAGAACGAAGGCGACAAGAGGGGGGGGGGGAGTGTCACGTACGGACATGTCGGACTCGCTTTCGGAGAAGTCGGTGTCGGTCTCGGCCTCGCTCTCGGACATGTCTCCCTCGTCGACCTTCGTTCGTTGTGGTGCGTCAGTCGACACACGATTCATCAGAAGAAGAAGGAAGAAGAAAAAGGATGACTCATGGCCGGCTCAGTACCGTAAGCAGGTCGTAGTCCTCCTGTTGCTGTCCATTCTCGCCAGCGCCGTACCTGCAGCAGCAGCAACAACGACGATGATGAAGACAACAACGAACATCAGCGCATAACCAGCCAACAACACAACACACGACCGGGAGCGTGCACGCACTTCTTGACGAGGACCTTGTTGTCGATCATCAGCCACCTTGCCCTGAATATCACCTGAACAGCGTGTGCGTGCGTGTGCGTGCGTGTGCGTGTGCGTGTGTCGTGTGCGTGTGCGTGTGCGTGTGCGTGCGTGCGTGCGTGCGTCGTGTGTCGTGTTGTGTAAGGATCAAGACAGGGCATGTGAAGGAAAAGCAGAGAAGTGGAGGAGGTACGGTGAGGATCGGTCCCTCGTCCTTGGACTTGCCGCCGCCGCCAAAGGCGATCTCCTTCCTGGTGGTGCTCCCGTTGTGCGCAAACTCGCCCACGTCCACCTTCAGCTTGTACAGGTGGTTCTTCTTCTTGCCCTTGATCTACACAACACGCATACAATTTTTACATTCCTTCAGCTTCTTCCGCCACGTGCGTGTGCGGCAGTGCGTGTGCGTGTGCGGTAGTGCGTGTGCGGTGGAGTTTACCTCCTTGAGCACGAGCTCGATGGTCTTGGAGTCGAACTTCTTGGCGTTGGCCTCGTACTTGAGATTCTCCTCGAAGACGAAGGTCTCGCCGTCGGGCGAGCCCACGCCCTCCCAGCCGGCGCGGCCCGTGGGCTTGACCACCGCCGCCTGGGTCTCGGCCTTGCTCCGTACGCTCTGGCCCGATGCCGTCGTCGTCTTCTCCTTCTGCTTGCGCTTGGTGGAACTCTTCCACCGCACCAGCACGCTGCTTCCATCTTCGTGCATCTTGGTCGGCAGATTGCGGAGGCCTACGAATACGATCTCGAACTGGACCTTGATCTTTTGGTGTTGCGATTTCGATGATGATGATGATGATTTTTTGGCCGAGATTTTTTTCAGAGCTATGCTTGTCTTTGATGATCTTGGATGGGGCGCTGGCCTTCAACTTCTTCGGGTCCTCCTCCACCATCATGCCGTCGACCGGCTTCATCTTCCCCAGGGAGATGGAAGATCGCGTCTTTTTGATTTTCTTTTTCGACTTTTCATCTTCGGCCTCCTTCGCTGCCCACTCCTCATCCAGCCGCCTGGATGACCTCACCTTCTTGCTTCGCAACATTTTGATATCTGTTCTGTGTCGCTCACCTTCTCTTCGCTCTTCTTCCGCTGTCGCTTTCGTTCTTCTTCCCTTCGCTCTTTCTACGTCGTGAGCTTGCGGGGCGGGCGGGGCAAGTGACGGTGGTGATGGTGTTGCGTTTGTATTGTCTCGTCAGTGTCGTGTCCGTCGGCGTCCAACTCGTCGCTACGCCACCGCGCGTTGGTGCTCCGCAGCAAAGCTCACTTCCGCTTTCTCACTTTCACGCGCTTTTCCAACCCACCAATCGCACACAAAAATAAATGCTAAATAAAACCAAAAAAGAGCGAAAATGGCAAAAATAAACAATAAAAAACTTTTCGTTTTTGTCACCCACTCGAGCCGACCCTGCACCCAAGCTGAGCGCTCAGTTGTGACGCCATCCGGCGCCGAAGCTCGGCAGGCTGGGCAGGTAGGTGGTGGTCCGGGCCAGGTTGCGGAGCGGCGAGATGTCCACCAGACCACTCGCGCCGTTGCCGCCCGTCCCGCGCCGTGGCGCCACCGACCGGTCGTGCGCGGCGTCCGCCAGCGGACTGCCCTCGACGCCAGCTTCGCTCATCGACGGTGGTCTGCAGAGTTCATTTTTTTGTTTGGCCGCGTTCGTGAGTACCAACACTTGCGTCGCACACGTGTGCGGTGCGCGTGTCGTGTGCGTCGTGTGCGACGGCTGATCCGTCAGTACCTCGAGAGGGAGGTGGAGATCTCCTTGTTCCTCTGGGCTCGTTCGGCCTCGAGCTCCTCCTGGGATGACCACAAGATGACCTGTCCCGTCGCATTACCGCTGTACAGCGCCTTGTCGTCTCTGCGTACGCAGTAGCAGGAGCAGTGGCAGTGAGATCGCTGCGTGTAGTTGGTTGTGTCGTGTCTCGTGTCGTGTGCGCGAGTGCGGTGGGTTTGGAGGGTAAAACGGCGTACGGTCGCATGTAGAGAGCAGTGACCGGGGATTGAGCGGTGGGCGCGCCGAAGCGCTGCAGTCGGCACAGCTGGTCCTCCACCACGCCCCAGAACTGTAACAGAAAGACAAGAAAAGGAAAGAGAAAGAAAAGAAATGAGTTCCACACGGTCGCAGCACAAGCAACGAAGAAGAGAGAACGAACCTCGATGGAGCCGTCGGCGTGGCCGGTGACGTAGACGATGTTGTGGGGCTCCCACTCCTGGCCGTGGCCGCACTCCACCGCCGTGATGGGCTCCGTCGGGCGGAGCGACCCGTTGGAGGCCAACAGATCGCCATTGACGCTCCACAGAGTGATCTCTCTGTCTGTACAGACCACAATGTTGCCCTGCACGTCGTGTGCGTGTTGAGTAACCAAAAATTGCTCGTGGTGTGTGTCGTGTGTGTCGTGTGTGTGTGTGTGTGTGTGTGCGTGTGTGCGTGTGTGTGTGTGTGTGTGTGCGTGTGTGCGTGTGTGCGTGTGTGCGTGTGTGCGTGTGTGCGTGTGTGCGTGTGTGCGTGCTGGTATTGTGTGTACCGTCAAGGGCTGAATCTTGAGGGCCGTGATGGGTCGGGCAAGCTCGGGCAGCGTGCGCACATGTCGTAATCGCAGCAGGTCCCACACCATCACCTTCTTGTCCTGTCAAAGAAGCAAAATAACAAAACATCAGTATTTCCCTTCGACACGCGCGTCGGGTACCATATGTGTCGTGTGCCGCGGAGACCAGGTACCGTTGAAGCGGACACAACCAGAGAGTGGAGTCGAGACGCGACGACATGCGTGACCGCCTCGCGGTGGCCAAACAGGTCTCCAAAGTGCTTCAGCTCAAACGTCGCATCATCTGCGGCCACACACACACGACACACACACAGAGAGAGAACGGAAAGAAAGATCAAAAAGAGAAAAACAGAACGGGCGGGGGGTAGTGGGGCAAAGCGTACACTTGGGCGCAGAGCTCTGCGCGCTCTCTCTGCTCTTGCCCAGTCGCTGCTCGCCCTCGTTCCGGTCCAAACGGAACACGGAGACCACCTGGCCGCGGCGTTCAGATGGTGGTGCACGCGTCAGCTGACGCCGCAAAGCGAAAAAGAAAGAGAAAAGAGAGAAGAAAGGGAAGGCAAAGGGTGTCCGCACCGTGTTGGAGCTGGCGGTGATGAGGAATTTGCTGTCTTCCGTGAGGGTCACGCTCAGCAGCTCGCCCCAGCCCACGATGTTCTCCCACGTTTTAAACGTCTTGCGAGCAAAAGACGATTTAGTCACTGAATTGCAACGCACGCACACGACGCACACACGACGCACATTAGTGGTTGCGTGTGTACCTTGGTGTAGGAGGAGGCGGAGACGAGGCGAAGGGTAGCGGTGGATCGAGTCCAGGCGATGCACTTGGCGGCGTCGCGTGCGATGAAGGCCTTGTAGGGCGGGACGATGGTCATGCGGCCGTCGACCAGGGACATGGCCCCGATCGCGCCGCTCGCCTCGGCGAACACGAACGGCTCCCAGTTGTGGGCCTGCTGGAGCGGCGAGGCCGGGGGCACGACCACCCGGCGCCGCGGGTGGGGCTTCTTGAAGAGCTGGGCGGGCGTCTGGCCGTAGTTGTTGATCTGCGACAGCATCACCTTGCGCCGGTCGACGTCCTCGATGCTGCGGATGTCCACCGTGCCTTCGTAGGTGAGGTAGTAGAACACGTTCAGGCTCTCCTTGGCCACGCGGCCCTGCTGCTTGTGCCCGAAGATCAGGTCGATCCTGATGGAACGTGTGAGGAATGCATGGGCAAAAGAATCGCGCATAGTTCAAATAATTAGGAGTGGGTCGGCGTACCACTCGTGGAGGTGGTTGGAGACGTATTCGGACTCGAGCGCCTGGCGGTGGAGGCAGATGAAGCGCTGCGGGTCGCCCTTGGCCCAGGGCGGGAGGCCCACGGCGTCGATCTCCTCGCCCGTGATCTTGTGGCCGAAGTTGAATCGGTTCTTGTTCGCCAGGAACTCGGGGAGGTAGCTACACACGACACACACGACACACACACGACACACACGACACAAAGCGCGTTACGTGAGCCAGAGCTCATCTTCTTGACCAAGGGAGGACCACGTACAAGAATTCGGGGATGAGCTCGCGCACGTCCGACAAGTTGAGATCGCCCGCCGAGCCCGATGCCGATTCCCTGTAGGCACTGATGAGCAACAGGGCACACACAGCGCACGACACGCACGACACGCACACACTTAATACATGCGACGACGCAGACACGCACCAGGAGGACTGTATGTTGCAGAAGATGCGGTCGGGCACATCGAAGCGCCCGCTCTGGAGCCGCACGTAGTGCTGGGTGAACGGCTCCAGGCGAATGAGGAAGAGGGCCACGATGCCGGCCGACGAGTAGTGCGAGCCGTAGTGCCACTTGGGCACGCCCTCGTTGTCCTGCTCGTCCCACTCGTCGTACCGCTCCTGGAACTTGGCCGCCCGGGCCGACGACAGGGCGCCCATGGGCCGCGAGAGGTCCCTGTAGGTCTGTTGTTGCATAAATAGCAACACCGACAGCGATCGCCGGTGAGTGAGACTGCCACGCGTGACAGCCACCTTAATTAGAGAGGGAGGGACTGCGGACCTGGGGTTCGTCCAAGTCGAGCTCGGAAGACGAGTAGTCGGCCAAAATCCAGGGCAGCACCGGGTACTGCGACAAGTCGTTGAACGACCGCCCGGCAAGCGTGTTCAAATGCTGCACATGACGATGTTAGCTGCGTGTGTGCGTGTGTGTGTGTCGTGTGTGTGTGTGTGTGTACAGCGATAGTGTGTGTCGTGTGTACCATGAGGTACTGGAAGTTGGAGATCTCGCCCTCGACCCACTTTTGCATGGCGGTCTTCTTCCACAGGGTGAGCACGTTGCCCTCGTTGAGCGGGTCGATGCCGCTGGCATAGCTCTTCAGCCGGCCCGCCGCAGCCTTGGCCATCGAACCCCACGTCTGGTCCCCAGCTGAACCACCGAAATATTAATGAAACATGATGCAAAGTCGAGTGCGCGTGCGTGTGCGGTATCGTACCGTCGATGGAAGCCCTGCGGAGCGGAACCAGCGGCAAGTCGAGACCGATGGGCGTGGGCACCTTCTTGACCTCGCTCGCCGGCTTGAGCGCGTTGACGATGGTGTTGAGCCGTCGCAGCACCGCGTCCCGCTCGTGGAGCGACAAGATGAGGAACTGGGTGGCCCCGCTCGACGAGAAGAACTCCATCGCCAGCGGCTGCAGCAGGAACTTGCGCCCGATCACCTCCTTGATCTCCTCGTAGGCCCTGCGCTCACACCGCAATCGCATTCGTAGTCGACATTAATTCACGCTAGTCTAGGCCCTGGGCCGGGGGGGGGAGCAAGAGGGTACCAGCGGTGCAGGACGGGAATGAAGGGTCCCTTAAGGAGGCGCTCCTTCTTGGACCGTCGGTCGGGTAGCATGTACAGGTGGCGGTTGACGCCGATGGTGCAGTTCTCGATCATGTAGCAGTGCTTGTTGGCGATCAAGAATACACCCTCTGTTGTGTGTGTGTCGTGTGTGTGGCGAAAAGCGATAAGCTCCGACAAGCAGAAAGTCAGTGAGAAAAAACGGAAATGGCGCGTACTGATGAGGCCCACAACACAGACGCGAGCGCAGAGGAAGAGCTCCTCGGGCGCCAGCGACAGACAGTCTCCCGGGGCCAGCAGGCGCGCGATCATGCCGTCAATGCTCTTGTCCTCTCCGCCCTGCACCAACAACGCAGCCGTCAAAATCAATATTAAAAAAATCAATAAAAAATCAAAAATAAACACGACCGGGCCGCACCTCTTCGATGGGCACGGGCTGGAATTCGACGTCGATCTCGTCCATGCTGGCCTGCACGGGATCCACGTGGTCCTCCTCCCAATCCTCCTCCTCGAGCTCCATCACCTCTTGCTTCTTGCTTCCTCGCACTACGTGACGCCCGCAAATATTTCAGCGATTTACAGAACTCTTCACCACACACACGGCACACGGCACACGGCACACGGCACACACGGCACACACGGCACACACGGCACACGACAAACGGCACACGACACGTACGAGATAGTGGCCTGGGTGGCCGCGTGGCGAGGCTCTGCTGGTCGCTGTCGTCCGAGTCTGCGCTGTCGCTGTCGTCGGCTCGATTCACCCTCGTCTCTCCCTCGCCACTCTCGTCTTCGTTCGTCAGGGTCTGGGAGTCCTCGCAGGCCGATTCCTGCGGCGGCGCCGCGGATGCCTCGAGAAGAGGCGAAGGCGGAACGGCCGCAGTGCGCAGCGCCGCCAGCGTGTGGGCGTAGTTGGGGAGCGGCGCCAGCTTCTCCAGGAACTCACGCGTGTCCTTGCTCGTCGGCAGCTGAGGCAGATCAACGCGGTTGATGACGTCAGCCAAATGGTGAGGGGACCAAAAACGCTTCTTGCGGCGTACCAGGTTATTGCCGGGCTCCAAATGCGGATAGTTCTGGTAGAAATCTTCATTCCTTTGCAACTTTCTCCGCATACGACTCGAGCTATGCCAGCGGAAGGTACACGTTAGTTAAACACACGACACAAGACACACGACACACGACGCAACACGAGGCACGACACGCACGACATACGACACACACAGGACATGGGTTGAGGGAAATGGTACCCTTCGGTTTCGTCGAGGCGCCATTTGTCGAGCGGCGAGGCAGCGAGAGGGAGCCAGAGGGAGGTCTCCCCATAGAGGTAGCGCGACCGGTAGAGCTGAATCCAGTGGTAGGCCATCACCTCCTGGTACCGCGCCTGTTGCCAGGCGCTCAAGTACACGCTGCCACAGCCCTTGGCCTGTTACACGACCCCCGTTGTTAGTGCCGCCACTAAGCACGCACACGCAGCAACACACACCACACACACCACACACACACACACACAACGAAAGACTTGGGAGATGACACGCACCACCAAGCGGTCCGCGGCATTGCGGCGCGACAGGTCGACCTTGGAGAGGTGAATGATTTCGGCCTGCACGGCCTTCTCGTACTTAACGACGATCGACCTTCGGCGCTTCTTCCATTGCCTGTTGTCATATTGTCGACCGATTTCACACATGTGTTACGACAATTTGTTACCGGCTAATATGAGTATGAACATGCAGGGGCGGGGGCAGAAGCGATAACAGTACTTGGAGATTGTGTCGACATGTTGCTGTTCGGCGTGGGTGAAGGCTTTGGCGCTCTTGCCCAGGAGCTGCTTGAAGATTCGCGTCACCGTGGGGTGCGCGCTGGCCACCCAGAAATTGAAACCATTCACATCCTTCGTGAATTCACACACAAGAAGGCAATAGAACGTGTTAGTGTGTGGTGAACCCTGTGTGCATGTGCGTGTGCGGTGGTGCGTGTGCGTGTGCGTGTGCGTGTGCATGCAATGAAATACCGAGAGAAGAAGCTCGAAGCCGTTGGTCTTGAGGTCCACCAGTTCGCCCTGGATACGGCTGACGAGCACGTCGCGCATGAACTGCTCCTTGGCGAGCAGGAGCAGCTTGAAGATCTGTGCGCAGAAGCGCGTGATCTGCTGATTGTCGTGCAGCAGCAGCGGCAGGATGGCCAGGCACAGGTAGCTGAAGAATTCTTTGTCGTTGTTCGTCTCTGTCCCGGATATAATGTTTAGCATAATAATAACCATAATAACAATAATAAAGTAATAAAGTAATATAATAAATGGTACCGGATATGATGACGGCTTGGTGGTTGACGATCTTCTTGAGGATGCGGAGGAGGTCGTCCGTGTGGGTCCGGCTCTCCTTGAGCAGGTAGACAGTGATCCGATTCCCGGCCTTGTGCGCCTCGCGTATCACCTTCGCGTTGCCTCGTGCTGCTTATCACCGTTACGAGGTAAGTCACTCGTGCGTCGTGCGTCGTGTGTCGTGTCGCGTCGTTTGTGCTGTGTGTGTCGTGAGCATACCGCTGGGCTGCGCGGTGGTGACGTGGCGCAGATACTTCATGACGAACTGGAACACCTTGTACTTGCCGGCGGGGAAGGCCTGCAGCTCCACCTGGTCGACCAGCGCTGAACAGAACCCGGCCAGGTTTGTCGCGAGCTGCGCGTTCTCCAGCAGCTGGTCGGGCGTCACAGCCTTGTTGAGGTACTCCAGGATGGTCCACAGGGCCTGGTTCTCGTAGGCCATCATCTCTCGCTCCTCGCGTGCGCCCGGAGCCGCCTGCGCGTCGGTCGACACACAAAGTTACACGTCAGCCTGACGTGTGAGGCCCAGTCGACCGCCGTCTGTCCGTACCTCGCAGATGTTGATGATGACGGTGTGGCCATCGGCCATCGACCGCAGGGCCGTGTCCATGGTGCGCGAGATCAACGTGAATATGGGCTCCATGTAGGCCGTCGTCTATACAACAACATGTTGTGTGTGTGATTGTGTGTGTGTGTGTGTGTGTGGTCAGCGGACTGTGGGAAGTGAGAGAGGGCGTGTGGGGCGTACGTGTGTCAAGAGAAGCTGGTCGGTGATGGTGGCGGCCAGGACGCCCTGCGGGAACATGAGGTCCACCAGCCGATACAGGAACGGCGGCGAGGCGCACAGCTGCTGGAAGTTGATGCAGCAGTCGAAGAGGTAGAGGATGAACTGCAGGATGGCCGCGTGGAAGGCTTCGGACGGTTCCTCCCGGTTGACGAGAATGCTCAGCTCGGCCGAGCGCACCACATCGTCCTCGCCCTCTTTCCGCTCCTCCGCTTGGCCACCTTTGTAGGGAAGAAAATGTAAATATTTAATTGCTGAATAATATGAATACTAAATAATCATCTAATAGTTTGAGTACCTGAGAGTTCGATGTTGGATTTGAGCATGGTGAGAATGAGGGTCATGGCCTCGCCGCACACCACCATCTGTTTCGATGCCTGTGCGTGGTGCGAAGTGGGTGCGTGTTAGCAAAGAGCCTCGATGCATTAGAATTGAAGGGGACGGTAGTGTACCTGCACGATGTCGACGAGGGCCTGCTGTTCGAACTTGGGCGATTTCTTGAGCCGTGATATGGGGCAGCCCACGAGCAGGGCGAACGCAGCGTAGTAGATGTCCACGCACGTGCAGTAGTGCACTACCACCTGCTGCATCACCCGGAACCTGTTGACCCAGACCATGGGTTCGTCGTCAGTGCGACACAAAACATGGTGCTCATGGCACGACACACGACACACGACACACGACACACGGCACACGACACACATGCGTACCCGTTCTGTGATCGGAAGGAGCTCTGGAACTCGAGCGAGGCCTGGTACAGGATGCAGACCAGGTTGACCGCGAGCACCATGGACGAGCCGTGCATGTAGCCGTTCATGAAGTGCATCAGCCACTCGACCGTCAGCACCTGATGCATATCATCCAAGCATTGTTAGTTCCAGGGGCAGAAATTGGGGGAGAAATTTGGGGAGAACGTGGACTGTACGTCGGTGAAGGCGCGGATCTTGGTGTCGGCCCAGTTCTGGGCGATGAGGTCGATCAGCATCTGTAGCAGGTGGTTCCTGACGATCAATCCGCGGCTCGCCGCAGCGCCCGTTTGCGACCCTGAATGCGGTGTGTGTTGTGTGTGTGTGTGTTGTGTGTGTGTGTTGTGTGTGTGTGGTGTGTGGGCAAAGACGAGTCAGAAGTTGTTTGAGCCACGCGCACACAGCAATCGACGCAAACTCGTACCTGCGGAACCGAGCAGGGTAGGTGTGGCGGATGATTGATGACGCCCAGTGGCGGAAGCTCCGCGGGGGCTGTTGCTCTCGCTCGATTGGCTTCCGTCGGATCCCCGCGGGGAGTTGGGCTGCGAGGCCTGCTTGGCGCGGGCCATCGTCGCCTCGTAGTTGACCCGGGCCCGACGCGCGTCCACGCTCACTATCGTCTGCAGCAGCACGTCGCAGAGCTGCTGGAGGTCGCTCGAGCGCACGTCAATCGCAATGAGCTGCATCACCAGGTCCACCGCGAATGGCAAGATGACCTCCGGCGTGCTCACGTCGCTCATGATGCCGAACAGCGTCGCCAGAACGTCCAGCTCCCTCAGCCTGTACACGAATTCCGGTCATTCTTGTCTGTGCACGAGTGTTGCGGTGTGTGCGGTCGTGTGCGTGCGCGTGCGCGTGTGCGATTCAGCACGTACCGGTACAGGTTGTACTTGTGGTGAATGTTTGTTGGCGACACGAGGCTGGCGATGCGTTGGAGCACCAGCTGCAGCATGCCCACGGAGTTGTTCCACAGGTGAAGCTCGAGCAGGACGTGCCGGAACACGAACGGGTTGGCCAGCACGCCGCCGCCCAGGGCGGACCGCCCATCGCCTGCCGCCCGCCGTTCGCGCCTGTCGTCGCGTCGCTCCTTGTTGCTCCATTCGCGCTCGCTCGCCTTGGGCGGCTGCTCGCCGCTCTTGGCGCCAGTGCCGGCCCTGGTCTTGCCGCTGCTGGTGGTGGGGCTTGCGGTTTTGTTGTCGTCGACATTTTGGGTCTGTCGACGCGTCGCGGTCGGCTGCCAGAGCCCGATGCCGACCCACTCGAACACGACCTCGAGAATGTCGGCCGTCAGGAATTCGTGCTTGGCGTGGAGCAGGTGCGCCAGGAGCTGGTAGCCGTTGAAACGCGGGCCGTCCGCGTCCTCGCCCGTCGGGATCTCCTCCTCCATGGCCTTGGAGAGCATGTAGTTGTTGGACACCAGCTCCTGCACCAACTTGAGGGCGATCTCAAGCTCGCGCGCATCCTGCACCATATTGAATAATTAATAAATAATATTTAATATAATAATAATAATAATACTATATTCTTACATTTTATTATGATCGTAATATGCGGCTGCGCGTACCTTGGTGTGGTAGACAAAGAGGAGGAGTGTGCTAACACTTCCGAGGGCTTGGATGGCATGGACCAGCGTCAGAGGCTGGTAGACGTGTGCGCCCTCGATCAACAGGTTGATGTGCGCTCGGCCCACTGCGGAAACACATCACATGAGCAAAAGCCTGGAAACCCTGTGCGGCGGCACTGGCCAGGTGCAGTGAAGTGCAGTGGTCGTACCCATGTGAACGAGATCGCGCGCGGTGAGGGTGAAGATCATGGCCCTCCGCTGGACAGGGAACCACTGGGACGTGTTCTCAAAGTCCAGAATCGCAGAGCCGCCCTTGTCCACCCTCTCTGTAGTTGCGCGGTCGTGCGTGTGCGTGTGCGTGTGCGTGTGCGATCAGTGGACGCACTGGGCCGCGGATGCGAGAGTGGGAGAAAAGGCCCGTACGAGCGATGGACAAGTTGCGCGGCGTGATGATGCCGTAGGTCTGGTACTGCGAGAGCGGCGCCTGGAAGTTGCCGTTGTAGGTGGGTCCCAGGAGCGAGATGATGAACAGCATGACCGACGGCACCTCGCCGTCCATGATGTGGAATGAGGACAGGCGCCAAATCTCATCGCACGCTCGCGCATCCTCCCTCAGCGTTCCTGCACAAGTGACATATTAATTTATTAATTCATTTAAATAAATAATTAAAAAATAATAATGCTTGTACCAGGAAAGGAGTGCGTACCGAAGGTGAGGGAGATGTTGCCGTGGATGGGCGGAGGCGAGGCCACTTGCATGGTTTGTATCAGTGCGCCGTTGATGTAGACCTTGATAGTGGTGGCCTGTTGTGTTGGTGGTGTCGCAGTGTGAGCAATCGTAGAGCGGTAAGACAGAAAAATGATCATTATGTGGTGGCCGCTTCCTCTTATGAGTACGTACCCAGACCTGCTTGACCTGCACGATGCCAATGTGGTACCACACATCCTCCTCGAACGGGAAGTCGACCTCGTACAGGAATGGGTTGTTGCCCACCTGCAGCACCAGCTTGTCCGGACACGCCCAGCCTACACAACACACACACACACACACAACGTCAGCGATCATCCCTTCATCCATTCAACCCACTCACCACTGGAATGTGCACACATACCAGAGATGTTGAGCGAAGGGGTCTCGCCGCCGTCGTCGCTCTTGAGGTTGAACAGGTGGACGCCGTTCCAAGGTCGCTGGACCTCGGCGGCGGCCTCCTCTGGCGCGGGCGGAGCGTCGAACGGGTTGTCGCTCGCCGTCGACGGCGCGGAACTGTAGGCCGTGTCGAACGGGTTGCCGTGTGGCTCGGCGCCGGCGGACGACGGCGACGCGCCAAACGGGTTGGCGACGGAGCTCTGCGAGCGCGAGCGCGGCAGGGCGGAGGGCGACGGGATGTCGAAGGGGTTGGTCGAGGTCGACGACGACGAGAAGGAGACCGACGACGCGGTGGTGGACGAGATCGGAGTGGGGAGGGAGAAGGACGACGACCCCGAGAGTGATGACGCGTCACTGCCGGCGTCGTCCGTCGAGGCAGCCGAGTCGGACGGCGCGTCGGTGCGGAAGCTCCGGACGCAGGCCCACAGCATGAGGGTGCTCGAGGCCGGCCACTTCTGTCCGTCCATCACCGACGGCACGCGCACGCACTCGTATCCTCTGTCGTAGCAAAAGAGAGTGTCAGTTGGGTACCACGGCCACACGACACACGACACACACGCTGAGTACCGGTGGCGAGTGCGATCGAATTCGACGAACGTCGGCGCGTTGCCGGTGCGTGCCATGCGGAGCAGGGTCTTGAGCAGGCTGCTGTTCTGGTTCTCGCGCGTGAACATGCCCAGGAACTGCTGCCACTCGGCGATGGTGAATTTGTAGCTGGCCATGGTCGACAGGAACTTGAGGATGTGCCCGTGCGTCTTGTCCTTCGGGTCGGCGATGCTTGCCGCATACTTGGACAGAATAAAACTCGTCACTCCTGCGGCCGTGCGTGCGTGCGTGCGGCGGGGTGTGTGTGTCATGTGTGTGTGTGTGTGTGTGTGTCATGTGCGTTAGTCACTGCGCACGGCCATTCCTCCGGGAGAGGTGAATGTTTACCAGAGGAAAACAGGGCATGCAGGGACTTAGTCGAGAATCGCAGGGTGTTGTTGAGCGTTTGGAAGACGTCGCGCTGGACCTCGGGGATGGTCTCGCCGAGCAGCTCGAGAATGATGAGCGCCACCTCGGGGTTGCGGATCCGCTCCAGCCGACTGGGCAGCTCGTCACCCTGTGTGCAGTGTGCGGTCAGCATTGACCAATCGCCGTATGCCCAGCATTAAAAAGAAGAACAATGAATTGAGTGCTCGCCAATCGGAACCTTGAGTTTCTGTGTCGACTCGGCGGACATCTGGAGAAGCGAACCGAAGACCAGCAGCGCGTGGGCCGAGTCCAGGATCTTGAGCTGGCACACGCCCGTCAGGATGCGCCCGTAGCCCTGGTCGTCGAGGAAGAACTGCTTGTTCTCCTTGTGCCGAGAGAGTGCGATGGTGAGGGTGCGGAAGAGATTCGCCAGCATCGACAGCCGCGGCTTGACGCTGTCCTCCGGCTGCTGTTGGCTGTTGGCGAAACCTGAACGTCGTAGTGCATGACGATCAGTAAACGCATGCACGACACGACACGACACGACACGACACATGACACGACACATGACACGACACACAGAACTGTGTCACGTACTTCCGCCCATGGCGGCCAACGCGGTCGACAGCGTTTTGAATCCGCCGACGCTGCGGAAGATGTCCTTGAACTTGCGCTCGGCCAACAGAATAGCAGACACGCTGCGCAGGATGTCCTTCCCTACGCCCGGCCCGTGCGCCAGCTTGTGCACGCCGTTGAGCAGATCGACCAGCGTCGCAAACTCCCTGTCGACGTCGACGCAACGAGTCGCCACCACCACCGGTGTCAAATCACCGAACCACGTGCTCGCACTCTCATTGGGTGGCTCGACGTACCCGTAGGTCAGTTGCACGTCGTCGAGGACCAGGATCTCGACCAGGCGCAGGGCGCACGAACGGAGGTCGGCGTCGTTCTCTTGGATGAACGAAGACACGATTTCCTTCCCATTGCTTTGGTGCAAGATTGGGGGGGGGGAGCCGACGGATGTGTGAGCGTCATACGCCTTGGCAGGAGGCTGGGGGGTGTGGGGTGTGCGCGTACAGTTTCCTGAACAGGGCCACGTTGTCGGGGCTGTCGCGCAGAAGCGACTTGACGCATGCCAGGACGGCAGACACGAGGCTGCTCGGATAGTCGTCGTGCTTCTTGAGCAGGCCGAAGACGTGGTCGAACAGACCCGCATCTAGTGTGTGCGTGTGCGCGTGCGTGTGCGTCGTGCGTGTGCGTTGTGATTAGGTTGGTTTGATGCCATCAGAGATTAATATATGCCATGACCATCCTAGGCTGGCTGAACTGACGAACCTCGAAATACGGCCTTGTATCGAGGCGGATCGTGAACCAACAGCTTGTTGGCGATGCCCAAGATGAGTCGCATCAACTCAGCCGACACCTGCGCCTCGAACATGGCGAACAGCCTGGTAGGCAATGTTTGTGGTTCACAATGTTAATTTAATCAAATCAATAAATTGAACGCTACGCTTTGGGTCCTAAGCTGATGAGGAGCACTCTGGTGTGGTGTGGTGTGGTGTGGTGTGGTGTGTACCCTTGAAGTTCTTTGAACGGCACAAAGTGGTTCTCCATGGCGAGGTAGGCGATCATGCCGATGAACAGCTCTTGCAGATGCTCGCTCATGTCCGCCAGGCCGTCGACGAAACGCAGCAGGAAGATGTAGTCCACCGCGTAGATCAGCCAGATGTTGAGCTTGCTCTTCGTAAACACGCTGGACACTATCTGCAACACCTGCGCTCGAGATAATCGTGTGTGTGTGCGTGCGTGCGTGCGTGCGTGCGTGCGTGCGTTGACGGTGAGCCCACCAAAGCCAATAAGTGTACTGCTGGAGGCCCGCGAGGGCTCGTACTTTCTCCCGCAGCGAATCGTTCTTGCTGGCGATGAAATAGTTCTGAAGCGCGAGCAGTGCGTCGATGTTGCGAATACACGCGACTGCACACACGCGAAACAAAAAGTGGTATCAGCAATCATGTCCGTGAGCGAGCGAAATGTTGTTTTGGAGGGTTGGGCTCGTGAGTGCGTGGAACCGGACCTCCGGACGTGTCACTGGAGGGGGCCGGCATCGTGTCTTCGTTGAACGGCGGTGGCGTCTCGGGCAGCTGTAGGCGCAGATGCCCGACGTAGATGAGGCTAGTCACGAGATCCAGTAAACGTACCTACAAACAGACCAAAGTGGGCCGCTTGGTCACAGGTCGAGCAAAAACAATTCAGATGCAGAGGAGGGGAGGGCGGGCATACGGCCTGAGAAGGCTCGCGCAGGCTTTCGAGGTGAAGTAGGAATTTGTTGAGGAATGTGTAGCCGCCGCCTACCAGGAACTCCTCCATCAAGATGCTCGAGACCTTGGACGATCGCTGTAAACACACACACACACACACACACACACAAATTGAATAAATCTTGTGTCGGTTGTTGGTGTTGTGTCTGGTGTGGGCGCACCTTCAACACGGTGGTCATGTTGCCCCAGATCGCCAGCATCTCATCGGCGCTCTCGTACTTGTCGAAATGGCGCAGCGTATCGATCTGGTGGATGATGCAGCTCTGGTCGCGAATGTAGGTCACCAGCTGCTCGTCCAAGTGCTCCGCGAGCACCGATTTGAGCATCTTGAACAACCTGATGATGAGGGGTATGTATGAGCCACTCCATACTGCTGCGCACTCGCGCGACCGCACACACCACCGCACACACGCTGGGCGTTGATGAGGTAGTCGACGACGACTTACCTGATGCGAAGCTGCGGATGAACGAAACGGGCATGCATGGCCGACATATCGAAGACCAGCTTGAGCCCGTCGGCATTGCTCAGGTCGTCGATCACGGTGCGATACCGGCTGCTGTGCAGCAGAATGTTGGCGATCACCCGTTCGGTCAACTCTGCGCCACCCAAGCGAAGAGTGTTCAGTAATCAGAACACACCGCACACACGCACGCACGCACGCACGCAATTATTATGCATATTGCCACACGGGGGTGCGAGGAAGAGACCTTTGCTGGCGTGTTTGGTGTGATAGTAGCGATACAAGTGTAGTATGCGCACCATCATCGAGAAGGCACCCGCCGACGCCATATTGATCACACAGTGCTGTAGTGGAGGCGATCGTAGAGGTGTGAGGTTCGGGTTTTGTGTGTGTGTGTGTGTGTGTGTGGTGTGTGTGGTGTGTGTGTTTTGTGGCTGCTGATGACGTGGCACGGGGTGTGGACGCACCTCGGAAGTGCCGAGGATCTCGAAGGTATCCAGGATGAGCGAAGCGTAGACCCGCGCGGGTGGGGCCGCTATCGCGCCATGGTTGTCGACGGCCTTGGGTGGCTCCAAAACGTGTGACACTGCTGCTATGGCTTGATCGCTGCAGCCGCCGCAAGGATGTGAGCGAGAAATACAAACGTGTAGGCCAACGCTGTACTCGAGTCAGACGACGGCGACGACGTACCGTGGCAGAGTGGAGGGCCACACTGCCTTGATCTGGTTGACGAACATGAAGGAGAGCACCAGCGAGAGCTCTCTCGCTTGCCGACCAAAGCTATCGGACACGTTGGTGGTGAGCGACAGCTGTGCTTCATCGTGTGCGATGGTGCGTACCTCCTTTCGAGATCAGGTTTGGCGGGGTCGGTGACCAGCGCCGATCCGGCTTTGGGCGTGCGGTCGCCTTCGCCCATTTCATCATCGCCTTCGGCGGTCTTGTGTCCGAAAATGGCGATGAACAGTTGGATCACCCTGCTCAGCGCCACCTCTTTTTTCTGTTTTGTGTGTCGTTGTCGTTGTCGTTGTTGTCGGTGGTGGTGATGATGGTTAGCGTTCGCCCTTTATCCGGCGGGAGTACTGATGACGAGATAGAGACTGCACGACACGCACACGACACACACGCGCCAGCTACACGCAGATGAACAACGGTACCTCTTCGCCTCGTGTTTCGGTGTAGACCTTGTAGAGATAGCGCAGCTTGGCCACCGGCTCTGAGATTTGTGCTTCGGCCCCCTCCGAGACGCCGATGGCGTGTCCCATCCATTTGATCCAATCCATCCCTAACGAAGCAAAAATAAAAATAAATAAAATGCAAGGTGGTGATTATCAAATAGTGTAATTATTTCAAGAATTAGAACTGAAAATGGCAAGTAATTCACTCCAATGCAGCTTGGCTAATCACCCACAATTTGGTGCGGATGGGAATGGTGAATGGCGCACCGGGAGGGGCAGGCAGACGTCCACTTGCGCGTACTGCCCTGGATGGAGGAAAAGGGAACGTTCTTCCTCCTCCTCACGTCCAATTGGCAATCAAATTGAGGATTGTGTTGAGTTTACTCGACCTCCCTGTTGTTGCTGTGTGGCACTCCCCCTTTTGTGCACCATTTGTGCAGGTTTGGAATTATCATGTATTTTCCTCGTCGACGATTCGAGGCCAACACTCGATGTTGAGCGCTCAGTTGAGGAGTCCGTAGATGCTGGAGCGCTTGTTGTGGCAAAGGTCGTGGTTGAAGCCGAGCTGAGGGGCGAGCCGTGCTGGCGCGAGCGGGACGTGTCGCCGTTGTGGCTGATGCTGCTGCACCGGTTCGGGCTGCTCGGCCATAAGCCGGAGTGGCGAGCTCATCACGTCGCCGGCCTCCTGCGGCAAGTAGGCCCCGCCCTCCTCCCGCTCCACACGCCTCTGCTTACGGAAGTACCTCATCCCGCAAGCGTTGCACAATCTGAGAAAGCCACATAGAGAGTTGTATATTAGCAGCTTGGATGTCACGCTGTGTTGCTGGTTGTGTGCGAACGAGCGCAGAAAAGAACAACGTTTGAATCAATTGATCCAACCACCCACCTAGGTTACGTCCATGAGCCGAGGGCCATCACTATCTAAGAAAGGAGCGCGGAGAGGGGGGGGGCGTACACCAAACCATCCGGTCCGCTGCGCCACTGGGAAGTGTGGGTGCGTCCACACTCGGAACATGTGCGGTCCTCGTGTACACGCCTCTTTCGTTTGAACTGCTTCCTGTGAGGCGGCAGCACGGCCGGAACTGGGGGTGTGCGCGGTGTTGGGTCGAGGTACCCACTGACGGGTTGCTGTTCATGTTGGGATGAACTTCGCCGATGCTGCGCCGAAGATGACAAAGAACAAGAAGAACTGCGAAAACTGAACGAAGTGGAAGATGTTGACGTAGAGGATGAGGAAGCAGGAGAAGATGATGGTGGGTGCGGCCTAATATCAACCAGTTGTGGCGAGGAAAGTGATGGGGACCACGGCGGGGAGGCCATGTCCGAAGATCGGGCAGCGGGACCAGGCTGCGGGCTGGGAGGGAGGCTGGACAGATGGCCCGAGCTCACCGAGCGAGGGATGACGCAGATGCCCGCAGTGGCTGTAGTCGAAGAGTTGATCGTGTTGTCGCTGCCGCTGAGTGTTGGCGAGAGCTTGAGGAGCGTCGCGTAGGTGTCCATGAGTGTCAGGCGCTCTTGCAGCTTGCCGCACCAGTCCTCCCGAGTGAAGGCCTCGCTGCTCGCCGCTTGCAGGCACAGGCTGTACACTTCGACCGCAGCTGCGCCCATCTACAGTGTTCTAGGGTGGTTAGTGCGTGGTTTGTCTCGAAGGCGCAGGCAAGCTCACCTTGTGCCAGAGCACTGGGCAGGGATCCGATGTGGGGGCTGGCTTCATGACACTGCTTCGTGTATGTATGTGCGTGAGAAGGGTTACTTTTGTTCAAAGGTTTGCGAGCACTGGGCGCTGCTTTCATGCGAGCCGTGCAGGTGTGTGCTTGCTGCATTGCTGCCACAGCACGTGCAGCGAACACGACGGTTAGGGATCTCCGAGGGGATGATCTCCACCACCTACCTTTCATACTAGGACCTTAGATTGCGCAAGCGTGCGCATATGGAAGTTGCGTTGCCCATCAGCACCCAATAAGGCAAGACCTGTTGGGGTTTGAAAGTGTCTACACCCAACACCAGCAGCCGGTTTATCTAACTCGTGCATCAGCTGATTGTCAACGTGACCCTTACTAAAAAATACATAAGTACTGCCGGCCTGTTCCGCTGGTGGCGTTCACTTACAGAAAGTGATTGTCTTATCGTGCAACACCAAAGCCGTAAAAAGCGGAACTTGAACAAGCTGGGAGCTTGAGTTTTTTTGTTGGGGGACCTCTAAAAGGCGAACGTTGTCTGATCTGGGCCTCGGACATTACAATACGGAGAAGAAGTGGTGTGAAGAAGTGCTAGAAGAAGAAGAAGAGTTGAACAAGAGTTTTATGGACAGGGTAATGGACGATGCACAGAAGGTAGAAAAAGGAAGTGTGCTGCCGGAGGAGCGGGAGGTTGGCCTTTCTCATCAGAAGAGGAGAACTTGGCACAAAGCCTTCTTGTTGGCGTATACGGCCATGGACTTCTTGAAGGTGAATGGCCTAATGATGAAAAACCAAAATCGCCTTTAAGGGATCGGTCACACGGCAAAAGTAGATATCTATATAGCGAGTACCTTGTCTTTCTCTCGCCCTTCTTGTGTTTGCCAATGCAGAGGTAGTCCACCTTGAATCGGTGGCACAGGTTGACGAGCATTCTTCGGGCATCGTACGCGTCGGGGAACAAAACAGTGTACTCGTACTACAACACCAGAAGCAACTCCGGGTCAGCACGATACGCCCAGAACGTGCGTGCTTGACCAATCAATGGATGGGACGAGTGGTGTGTTACCTCGGACTCCTTCATCCGATCGTCACATGAGGTGGCGATGTCGCGGGCCGCTTTCCACATCTCAAAGTTGAGCCGCACGTCGGCCTCCAGCGTCTTGGCCCTCTTCGACACCTTCGTCTTCTCCCGAACTGCATGCGCATTGATTTTGAGCGTGAATTTGAACGAAATTTAGACCATAATTTTTTTTCACACATAAGTGTTGTGTTCTATGGTACGTACCTGTGATGACGAACACATGGTCCTTGACGGGGTCGGCCAGCTTGAGGGTCTCTTCGAGGGCCAGGTAGGAGGAATTGGATCCGTCCACCGCCACCATCCACTTCTTGCCCTTGCATGACCCGAAGTCGCCCTTGTGCAGGCAGTTCACCTTGAGTAGCTTCTGCATCTCGTCCACCGTGTGCTTGTCCTTGTTCACCCTGCTCGCCGCACACACCACGCACGACCGCACACGACACAAGCACACATCAGTCAGAGCGCGGCATTCACACTGCACTCACACTCCCAACAGATCCTGAAGAACACTGTACCAAATGATGTTCTTTGTGTTTTTGAGAATGAAGCTTTCCGCCACGCGAATGCTCTGTTTGCAATAGTTGTCCTCCGCGAACTCCTTGAAGGTGGCGTTGGGCTTGAGCATCATCATCTTGCCTCTGCTTGCTTGACCTGATGTTTGAGTGACGAAGGAAGTTGAGAGGAATGGCCTTGCGCCTTGTGTTTCCAGCTTCTGGCCTTCTGCTTTCTGCTGCGGCCGGTACTCTGGTGACAACCTTGATTGTTGTAGCTGGTACGGCGCGAGCTGGGGTTGGAGACTGGCCGCGGTCCACTTCTCTCTTGAATTCGGCGCGCAGTGCAGTTCGCGGCTGTCCCAAGACCAGTCCGAAAACACCCCACCTTTCTCCTCCGTCGCCACAAGAAGGCAACAGTCCCACTCCACCACGCCTCTAAATCCGCAGACCCACGAAAAGGCGCCAAAGCCTTGCGTCGATTGGTCTGTTTACTACTTTGAAAGAGGCCATTGGACGAGTTCCCAACCGCGGATCTGCAGTCTCCCGGCCGAACCAGAGCGCCTATCTCCCACTTCTCATAATCAAACCATTAAGTACCCTCACAAGCCAACCATCACTCACCCCAACTTCCCTCCAACTGATCATTCAATTCTTGTTTCTTTTAATTATTTCTTTATATTATTATTTATTTATTGTGAGTTTTCTTGTTTCAGGCCACCTGGTGGTGCTCTTTGGCGGCGTGGCGGGCGGCCAGCTTGGCCTCGAGTACGGCGACCGGCCCCTGCACCTTCTTCGTGTCCACCGTCCGCGGCCACTTCTCCGCCACCATCTCCAGGAACCCCCTGCTGAACTCCAAATCCTGCACCAAGGCGTTGGTGCGTGTGCGTGTGCGTGCGAGGGTGTGCGCGTGTGAAATGGTACCTCAAGCTGGACGGCGCTACGGATGATGTAGCCGACGGTCTTGGGCCAGACGCACAGCTGGTAGGCCTCGTAGGCTCGGTCCATGGTGGGTTCGAGCAGGTCGTAGCGGCCCGAGCGCACCAGCGCCACGAGGAGCGCGTTGAGGCAGGCGGGCGACGGGTCGACCCGGTGCCGGTCCCTCATGGTCCAGAACAGCTCGAGCGCCCTGTCGGCCTGCCAATTGGTCCCGCACGCGGCGATCAGGCTCCCGATGTGCGAGAAGTGGACCGGGCAGGTCTGCTTGAGCTCCTCAAACAGCTCAAACGCCTTCTCGTACTCGCCCATTTGCGCGCACGCCTAACACGACACACGACCGCACACGCAGCAACACACACCACACACACACGCACCACCGCACACGTTCAATTGATGAGATGATGCGGGACGACCTAGAAGAAAAAAAGGAGGGTTGGTTTGGGTACCCGCAGGAGCTGAGAGTAGATCTCGCTGTTGGGCTTGTGGAGCGTCTTGAGATCGTCGAAGAGCTTGAGCATGAGCGAGAACGAATAATGATGGTGCTCGCTCATGTCGCTCGGTGGGTCGTCCTCAGACCTGGGCCCTTTGACCATTCTGAACCCCTTGTTCGTGTAGTAGGGATCCGCCGGGTGATGCAGCAAGCCCTGAGCACCACAAACCACCATTTGAAATGTTAAACAATAATATATAAATAATAAATATATTAACTTATATATATATATAAACTGATGTATTACATTATGAAGTATAAATAGTATATAAAAATAAAAATACGTACGTTGAAGAGAGATGCGTAGATGTTGAGGGTAGGTTGTAGCCCGCTGGACTTCATGAGTTTCACGTAGTCCAGGGCCGTGTTGATCTGGCCCTGTTTGATCATGTTGAATATGATTTCTGGTGTCGTGTCGTGTGTGTCGTGTGTGTCGTGTGTGTCGTGTGTGTCGTGTGTGTCGTGTCGTTGGTCGTGATGTTAGCGATACGTCAGCAAAGAGTGCGAGGGTGTGGTCCGAATGACATACGCTCATAGGAACCGGCATCGAGCTCAACCTTCTCCTTTTTCATTTTGTCCACCACCCGGAGTGTCACCTTGACGTCGCGCACCGCCGAGAGGATGTAGTTGAAGGTGGCCGCGCTCACCCAATCGTCCGACCCAACCGAACGCGCGCGACAACTTTCCCAAACAAGTAACACACGTATCAGTCACCGTCGCACACGCACCACCGCCGCACACGCACGCACTCGCATAGTACCTGAAGAAGTAGTCCATGTAGCCGAGTGTTTTGTCGGTGCGGTGGTAGTCCTTGCACAGCTTCCACACCGACAAAAAGAGGGTGATGTTGGGGATGATCCTGAATCGGGGCTCCAGCGACTCGAACAGCCCCAGTGCGGCGTCGACCTTGCCCACCTCGGCCAGAGCCTCGATCAACTGTCGCCAGTTTATCACCTTGTTGCCGGCCGGCAGGTTCGACCTTCACCGCACACCACACCACACCACACACGACAGTTAGCACACACGCACGCACGCACACGCACGCACGCACGCACGCACACACACACACCTTAGGACCACGTGCTCGGCGTAGCGTTCGTTGAGCTCCGGTTCGTCGGCAGTGGTTGATGTTGTGGTCGTTGAGGAGCGAGATGGTGGCGGAATGGGCACACCGGCACGGACCACGATGCGATCGAGCAGGGCCACCACCTGGCCCAGCAGCTCCTCGTTCTGCGCGGGCGATCGCGTGTGCTGCGTGTTGGCGAACCGGCGGAGCAGGCGCGCCACCTGCAGGGCCGTGACGGGTTGGTTGGGCGCCAGCCGCGGCGGCAGGTCCAGATCTTCGTCGAGGTCCACAAACTCTTCTGTGTACTGCGCGTGAAACACCACCGAGTTGCTGGCCTGCTTTGTTGTTGAGTTATTAGTGAACGTGCGTGTGCGTGTGCGGTGGTGCGGTGGTGCGTGTGCGGTCGTGTGTGCGGTGCGCGTGTGTGCGTGCGCGTGTGTGCGGTCGTGTGCGATTACCTTTGACTTGGGAGGCAGAGACCGCTCGAAGGCGAGCTGAGCGGCATGGCCGCCGTCGAGCGAGGTCTGAAGCTCGGAGCCGTGTGGATCAAGCTCTGGGGGAGCGGGTGCGTAGTATCGTTCGGCCTCTTCGTCGAGATCCACCAACATCTCAGTGGGCGGCACATACTCGGTTATATACCTGGTAAGCTCCTTTTGCCCAAAGGCTCGCCTTGATGCAACAACACAACAACACAGCGTACATTTAATCGTTAAATTAAATTAATCCTAAAAAACATAAATTGCATCAAAAATTATCGATTAGGAAGCTGTAGGGGGCTTGGGGGTGATTTGCACTGAATTGAGTGGAAATCGGGCAAAAGAAAAGAAAATCGAGATGCATAGGAGATTGGAGCAGGGATCCAAGGTACTGAGAGGAGAGGGCGATCCGATTGGATCGCAGTAGCATCGGGCAGCATGGTGAAGCGGCAACTCCTCTGTTGGCGAGTCTCGCCACCAACGATTGTGTCCGCTTCATCTTCGTTGCGTGCAAAAATGATAAATAAAAAGAAAATAAGTTCTGTGTGGAAAAGCAGCAAAAAGAAAAAAAGAAAAATGTAAATCCAACAAAACGCAGATGGAAGCCAAGGAAGCGGGAGCGTTTGTGATCAAGGGGCGCCAGTCCAATCTGGAGATTCCATCCCTCATCGAGGCGCTGGCCAAGACAGCAGCCCAGCCACAGGAAATCCAGGTACGCAATGTGATTATTACGGATTTAATTGCTTATAAATAATAATAATAATAATAATAATCTTAAAAATCTGTCGTTACTTTTTTTTTGCAGGCGCTTCAAGCGCTGGTGACCGAGTCGGTCGCTCAATGGCGCTACAAAGGCGAGGGCGCCGCACACCTGGTCCTCTCCTACGCTGGCGGCAACCCCACCAGTCCGCTCGTATGCTCATCTTCACACAACACAACACTCGCCAGACACACACGCACATTGCCCATCCCGCACACGCACACACTCACGCACGACCCGACCCGACACGCAACACCTAACGCAGCATGTGTGCGTGTCGTGCGTGTTGTGTGCGGTATGTAGAAGGGCCAGGTGCTGCGCGTCGAAAAGCGCTTCAAGAACGGGGAGGACGGAGGCAAGGGTCCGCAGGGCTCCCACGCACTCCACATCCCCGCCGACGGTCTCATGTGGTTCCAAGGTGCGCTTTCCTCGCTGCCGTCGACTGCCCCAGACACTGAGGCCTCAGTGCTGACGTCAGCATTCCAATCATTCCTCACCTCTCCCCCTTGGAATTCCAGGCACGCCAGTGCACGTCGAGAACCACGAGCTCAAGGAGTACGCGTTCGTGCACAACGTCATGCGACCCCTGATCGGCCCCTCCTACGTCCACCCCGGGGTATCACCGCACACGACACACACGACACGACACACGACACACGACACACGACACACGACACACGACACACGACACACGACACACGACACACGACACACGACACGACACGACACGACACACACGGCGCACCACCGCACACGACACACGACACACACGGCACGACATGCGGGGTTATTGAAGGGGGTGCTTTGGGGGGCGAGGCCAGGTGCCGATCGTGATGACGCCGGCGTTTCTCGGGGCGCTGGGCGCCGGCGTGGAGCAGAGCCGGCCGGAGCTCCGCCGGAAGGACACCGAGATCGATGTCGACAGCAAATTCGCTTTCCTCATGCCCGACCTCTCGCTCCTCCCGCACGCCGCGCCCGCCGCCGACGCCGACGCCACCGACGGCCGCGTCGCGCCCATCATCTGCGTCGAAATCAAGGTACGTCGGCCCACACTTCATACGCTCGCGGTCGCACACACAGTCTCACGCGCGTGTCGTGCGTGTCGTGTCGTGTGTCGTGTGTCGTGTCGCGCAGCCAAAGTGGGGCTTCCTGCCCTATTCGCCGTTGATTCGGGCGCCGCACAGCATCAAGACGCGCGTGTGTCGTTACTGCATGCACCAACGACTCAAGCTCAAGAAGGGCGAGATCGACGAGATCAGGTACCGCCCGTGTGCGTGTGCGATCGCGCGTGTGCGGTGACACTCACGTGGTGCGGGGGGTGTGGGTGGTAGTGCGTACTGTCCGATAGATCTGTTCAGCGGGGAGCCGGCGCGCATCAGGCGAGCGCTGATGGACATGCTCCACGTGCCCCAAAACAACGTCAAGATCTACGCCGACGGCGAACTGGCCTACACCGGCTCCCTGGTACGTCGCACACGCACCACCGCACACGCGATCGCACACGCACACGCACGGTCGCACACGCACGGTCGCACACGCACGCACGATGTGCTGGTACGAGGCGCGGCAGATTGCCAATGTCGTGCTTTTTGGTTGGAACAGGGCGGGAAGATGAAGGGCGAGACGACGTTCGATCTGGAGCACCTCGAACGAAAGATGGCTTCAGTGTTCGCACCGGCGGACGATGGGTACGCGCTTGCGTACAACCGCACGCACGCACACGCACCGCACGCACGCACCGCACGCACGCACCGCACGCGCACCGCACACGCACATGTACCGACGTGGGGTTGCCTCAGGTCGTGCATATCGACGATGGTGGATGTGCTGTGCCGAATCCTGCACGAGGAGAAGGTGCTGCCCAATCTGCGCAGCATACAGCAGATGGACTACCTCGACATCGGTACACACACCTCTGGATTCTTGACGTGTGTGTCGTGTGTGTCGTGTGTGGCGTGTGTGGCGTGTGTGTCGTGTGTGTCGTGTGTCATGTGCGTGTGTGCGTGTGTGCGTGTGTGCGTGTGTGCTGCGTGCGTGCGTGTGGGTGTCCACTCACGACCTGGCGGCAGAGGGCATCTATTATCTGCACAAGAAGATCAAGGAGCACGGCCTCGACGCACTGGCCAACGAATGGGACGAAACTACGCTTCAGCTCTTCGAAGGCGACAGCGGTACACTACACACGACACGCACGGCACGCACACGCACACGCACACGCACACGCACACGCACACGCACACGACATGCGTGCGCACGCACTGATGCGCGGCACAGAGGACCGGGAGCGATTCGTCGAGAAGCTGAAGCGCGGGCAGCTGCAGGAGGCCGATATGGTCGAGCTCATCCGGGACTACCTCATCTCCATGACGGCCAAGGACTGCTCCATCATGATCACCCTCCTCCCCGTCCCCGTCCCCGTCCCCGACCCACACCACCAGCCCAGCCACACCAGGTGCGTGTGCGGCGTGTCATGTCTCCGTGCGTGTCGTGTTGTGTGTGCGGCGTGTGTCGTGCGATTGACGTGTGCGCGCGCGTGCGGGGCGACAGCGGCGAGCGGGTGGTGGAAGAAAATGGGCGGCGGTACGCGTTCCGGGTGGCGGTGGTGGACGTGGACCCCAAGCCAGTACAGAACATTCCCTACTGGTACCGCCTCGACCAGGAGATCGTGGACCACTTCATCGCCCAGGAGCGACAGCTACAGGAGAGCAGCAACGCCACGACCCACACCACCCCGCGCTGCCTCTTCGAACACCACACCACCACCGGTGCATTCTAATATGCAATACTTTTTTCTTGTTGTGAAAAGAAAACCGCACACACTTGCGCACACACGACACGACACGACACGCGGCGAGCATCACATCTACTTTTTCCTGCCTACGACGGTCCACCCATCGGTGCTCTGCTCGCCGCCCTTGCCGCTCTTGTTCTCCCCTGCGGCCGCCGCCTTCTTCGTCGGCTTGGGCTTGGGCGCTGCTGCGGCGGTTGGCGAAGAGAAAGACTCTCTTTCTCCCCTGGCGCCGGCGCCGCCCGACTTGTTGTGGTTGGTCCCTCGGTTCGACCACCTGCCTCCGTCGACGGCCTCGCCGCTGCCGCTCTGTTGATGGTAGCCCGACCTCGCCGCCCCCCACTGCGAACTCGCCCTGCGCTCCCCGCCTTCTTCGTTTCCGCGCCCACCTCCGCCTACGCCGCCGCCGCCGCGGCGGTAGTTGCCCGACCGCCCGTACGAGCCGCTGTCGCCATAGTCCCTCCGCTGGCCGCCGCCGCCGCCGGTGCCGTAGCCGCCCGGGTAGCTCTCGCTCTTCTCCAGCTGCCTCGGGGCCGCCCCCGCGTCGTCGCTGCCCTCATTCGGCGCCGACGCCGAACGGTTGCGATATCCGTTGCCGCTGCCGCTGCCGCTGCCGCTGTTGCTGTGGTGGTGGTAGTCCCGCGAGTTGTAGCCCCGCGAGTTGCCGTAGTTGTTGCGCTGGTAGCTCCCGCCGCCGCCGCCGCTGCGCCTGGCGCCGGTGTGGTCGGCCGTGCCCTCGCGGCTGCTGCCGCGCTCCCACCTCTCCTCCCTCTCTTCTCGCTCGCGTCGCTTGTGCTCGACACTACTATGGTAGCGTTGGCCGCCGCCACCGCCCGAGCCCGAGCCGCTGTCGCTGCTGCCGCGTCGGCTTCCGCCCGAACTGTGGTGGTGGTGGCGACTGCCGACGCTGCCGCTGCGGCTGCCCGAGCGGCTGCGGACGAAGCGCGGGCCCTCCTCGATGAGCCGCCGGATGGTGGTGGCGTTCTGGTCGACGAAGACCCCGATGTCGGCCTCCTCGAGGTTGTCCCAGATGCTCTCCTCGATGTTGCGCACCACCCACTCCGCGTTGGGCGTCGTCTTGTCCTTCCGCACTCTGCAATGATGACACACGCACACGCACACACGCATGAGCGCACAGACACCATCGCACACGCACACACGCAGCACCGCACACGCACCTGTGGAAGCGCCAGCCGCCCTTGCCGCTGCTCCAGCCGCGACCCCACACGTCGAGGAGCGAGGCGGGCGGCGGGTGAGTGATCTTCTTGGCCGGGTCCCAGTGACACTCGATGATGCAGTTGTCGGCGTCGAGCCCGTGCCGTCGTACCACGTCGCTTTCTTCGCTTTCGCTTTTTTCTTCGTCGTCGTTCTTTTCTTCTTCGTCGTCATCGGAGCTAAACTCGATCCAGTCGTAGAAGACGTAGTTGTTGCTGTCCCGCAGCACGAACAGCTGCCAGTAGCGGCGCTGGTCGGGAGCGGCGTCGGCCTCGGCGTCGCCCGTTTTGTCCTGGGCTTCGGCGCCGGCCTCGGCCTCGGCTTTGCTATCGTCGCCGTCCGCCGCTTTCACGAAGACGACGTCGCTCTCTCCCTGGGAGGCGTCGTCGCCTTCGCTTTCGCTCTTTGCCTCCTGCGCAGGGTGGCCGTGCCTGACATCGGTCGTCACGCTGCGGAGGGTGAAGTCGATCGTGTTCTGCGCCGGCGGCTTCCACTTCATCATCCGCTCACAGTACCCCAGCCTGCGTGGTTCACACGTCAGTGCGTAAGCGCACACGACACGACACGCACAACACACGACACACGACACACGACACGCACCTGTAGGGCGTGTAGACGGGCACGAAGAGGAGACCGTCGGTCGGGAAGAAGCTGGCGTTGTCGTCATCGTCTTCTTCGCCGTCGTCATCGTCACTCTTCTCTTTTTCGTTTTTGCCGGCCTCGGCTTCGGTTTCGTCGCCTTGGCCGCCGCCGACGTGGTGGAGGCGCTGCTGGCGGAAGACGGCGTGGATGCGGTCGAGCGGGTGGTAGTCCTGGAAGGTGAGCTCGAACGGGGCGGCCTCGACCGACTCGATGACGGGCTTGGCCAGGTTGAGCCGCTCGTGCAGCGGCATGTGGCACACATACTCGCCCTCGGCACACACCACGTCAAAGATAACGAAATACCACCGCCTCGTCGCTTCGCTTTCGTTTTCGTTTTCGTTGTCGTTGTCGCTTTCGTTTTCGTTTTCGTTCTTGCCCTCGGCCGTGGGCGGCTGATCGACGGCCACGACCTCGCCGTCGAAGATGGTGCGGTTGTAGCGCGCGGGGAAGCGGATGGCCGGGAAGAGCTCGACGCGCATGCGGCGGTCGATGAGGTACAGGCGCTCGTCGAGCAGGGCCAGGAAGCGGCGCTCGCCGTCGATCTTGGGCGCCACACGGTAGTCATCATCCAGGAGCTGCTTGATGTTCTTGCTGGTCAACGCCACCGGGTGGCTGCCCGGGAAGCGCGACGCCGGCTTACTGCTGCGCACCAACAACTTGATCTGCGCACGACGCACAGCACGACACACACATAAACATAGTTTAGATATTTGTGAAGAGCTGCGTGTGCGTGTGCGGTGGTGCGTGTGCGGTGGTGCGTTCGTGCGTGTGCGTGCGTGTGGGAGGTGCAGACCTGTTGGAGAATGACCGCAGAGTCAGCGGCGCCGACGCGTTGGCCGCCGGCCATGCCGGCGGTGGTGGCCTTCTCGCTGTCGCGGTCGTCCAGGTCGGCCTTGTCTTCGTCGCCGCCGCGGACAAAGCTGAAGACCGAGCGCTTGGAATTGATGTCGACAAGCGGGGCCACGACCCGCTGGAGCTCGGCGTGGACGGCGTCGAGGTCGTCCACGCCGGCGTCCACCTTAAAGTAGAGGGGAACGCCCGACTCGGGCTTCTCGAAGAAGCTGTGGACCTGCGCGCCGTAGGCATCGTAGGCCCGGAACCGCACCTCGATGCCCTGGGCCGTGAGATCGTCGGCGCGCTGGGTCAGCTCTTCGCCCGTGACCTGTATCTTCGGGTCAGCGCACACACCACCGCACACGCACACGCACACGCGTCACCGCACACGCACAACCGCACACGAGCAAACGTACGTCGTCGACTCCGGGTTTCTGGGGAGGGCAGGTGCCGAGGTTGTAGATGCGGCCGGAGGGCTGGTGGACGCGGCGCGCGAGCAGGCGCCGGGTGGCCACCTCCTCGCTCACCACCAGCTCGATCACGCCGTCCAGCCCGATCCCGTTCGCTGTGAACGCCATCGCCAACTGCACATCGCGTGTGTCGTGTGTCGTGTGTCGTGTGTGTCGTGTGCGTCATGTGTGTTGTGTCAGACATGTGGCTTGAAGGTCTGGAGGTGGAGCGTACCATTTCGGCCTCGCGCGGGGTGCGAGGGGAGCCGTCGAGGATGAACCCCTTGCCGCTGGCCTGGGCCTTCTTGATGGTGTGGACCACGAGATCGGTGGCGATGGCCGACAGCTTGTGCAGCTGCCAGTGGTCGTCCAGGTACTGGCCCAGCATCGTGCCCATGGCCTGTTCCCGTTGTTTCCGCACACAACACACTTGTCAGCACCGCGCCACACACCGCACACACCGCACACACCGCACACACCGCACACACCGCACACACCGCACACACCGCACACACCGCACACAAACCTTCTGGTGACGCATGAGTTCGCCGCAGGAGATGTGCTCGAGGTTGTACTGCTCCGCCAAACGGCGACACTGCGAGCCCTTGCCTGTGGTGCAGGCCACAACAAGTTATAATCATAATTTTACACATAAAAAAGAAAACTGCAATGACTGTTCCTCGAAAATAAAGTTTAATAATAAATCAATACAGCAATAAATCAATATATCAATTAAAAGAATGTGTACCTGCGCCGGGCGGTCCGGTGCAGCGCATCCTTCTTCTTGCCAGAGGCCGGTGCTTGCATTTCAAAGATCACTGTTGCTTTTTGGTGATTGAACGTGTAGACTTGAGATCTCTCGCTTGCCTTTCAGAAAGTTGAACGCGTGGTGGGATTTGATGGTCTTGGTCTTGTTTGGAGAAAGCCGGAGCGAGCGAGCGAGAACAAGGGTCGGTGGTGTGGTTGGTCTGCGCCTCAGCCAAGCGAACAACAACAACAACGACAAAGAGACCAAGAGCGTAGTGCAGCCCTATTTATCCCACCACTGTCGGGGCGGCCCACCTACAATTGTGGGACTGCGTGAGAAGAAAGGACGAAGACAGACTGAAAACGAACCCGAAAGGCGATGCCCTTTTCTTCATCATCTACCGCCACAAGGCCTCACAAGCATGGGTCACCGTTGCTGTGTACCATGACGATCGTCTTTTTGTGATTACGCTGCAACCACACAACACATTGCGGTCGCAACATTGCGCGCCCTCAGTCGTCGTTCTTGCCGCCCTTCTTCATCTTGCGCGGGGTGCCCCTGGCCTTCTCGGCGCCCTTGGCGTGGTACTTGGTGACCCACTTGCTCACGCACGACTCGATCCACTTGACCTCGGGCGTGCGCCACACGTCGTTCAGCTGATTGTTCAGCGTCTCGTTCTCACCCTGTTCCCACCCTTAACGTTAATCGGACCGCACACGCACACGCACGACCGCACAAGCACACGCGTACTCACGCACGCACGACCGCACACACACGCTACACGATACGTGAAGAGGGTGGCACCTTGCTTGATGCTCGTTGAACCTTCTTGAGGTCGCCCTTCTCGTCAGTGGTGTAGGAGCGGTCCTCGAGATTGCCGTCCTTGACGAGCTTGCGATAGTAGTTGGCACACTGCACGCACGACACGCACGACACGCACACACGACACACGACACACACGACACACACGACGCACACAACACAGGAGCGTACGAGGTGGTCAGGCCCGTCAAAGAGGCGAAGGACGGGGGTGCCAGCGGGTCGAGCGGCGGTACCTGATAGCCGACAAAACCGGGCACGGCCTTGGAGAAGAGGCCCCACGCCGTACCGATGATCCAGCCCTCGCGCACAAACTCGTCGTACCGCGCCATGAAGGCCTGGCGGTGGGACCCGACAGCCATCAGCATGAGCAACACACACCGCACACACCGCACACCTAGCAAGCACAGCACCGAATTTGTACGCACCTCGTGGTTCTCTTGCTTCTGCTCGGTGGTCGAGGCACGATGCGACTGCTTGACGACCGGGTCTAGCCAAACCACCAAGAGGATCGGTGAGAAGAGAGAATTACCACGAAATAAACAAAAAGAAAATAAATTCATATAAACACAACAAAAGCCAAAGCAAAGCAAAGCAAAGCAATAATATATTTATAAAGAAACAAATGGCGCACCTTCGAATCTGTAGTAGTAAGCGTTGGCGTTTTCGTGTCGCAGCTTCCACGCAGACAACCTGCCATCATTGGGAACTTGCGATGAGAGACATGTCCACAACCACAGCACGACACGCACCATAAAACACAACAGCAACTCTGCCTACGGCATCATCATCACGTGTACCTTGCAGAAGACCACGACTTGACGGTCTCCTCGTCGAACGGGTACAGGATGGTGATGCTGCCGAGGTCGGGCGACACCACCTCCTGCACGCGGTCGGCGTCCTTCGTGCCCACCGCCGTCTTCGTTTTCGGCGTCGATGCCGCTTTCGTTTTCTTGGCCTTCTTGGGCGTTGTTGCGCCCTTCTTCCCGCGTACCTTCTTGCGGGCCGGCTTCTTCTTCGGTTTACTCTTCTTCTTCTTCTTGCCGTATTCGAGTTCGTCGTCGTCTTCATCACCATCGTCTTCGCTATCCTCCTCCTCCTCCTCTTCGCTCTCGTCATCGCTTTCGCTTTCGTCCTCATCGTCGTCGTCTTCGTCCTCATCGCGCCGTCGCCTCGGTCGCTTTCCCCCGGCGGCCTTGGCCCCCTCCAGCGACGCCGATCGGCCGCGCTTGTTGTTCGTCACCTTCCTGTTCTCCTTCTCCTCGTCTTCGTCGTCGTCATGGTCGCGAGCATCGGCGGCTTCTCCGCCGCCCGAGTGGTCGACGTCCGTCTCATCCGAGGTGCTGCCGCCCAGCTGCTCCCGCCGTCGCTTGGCCGCCGCCGCCTGCGCCGCTGCCGACGCCTTGCGCTTGGACGACGGGTGGGTCGGCGGCGCAAAGAGTGGTGTCGACGGCGCGGGCGATGCAAAGTAGCTGTCAATCTTCTTCTGCACGGTGAGCTCCTCGTCGCAGATCTTGCGGTTGATGATGCGCTTCCGCTTGACCGGGATCGGCGGTGTGAAGGAGGGCAGGCGGGCCGAGGTCGACGGAGACGAGCGCGCCGTGTGGTGGCTGGAGCCCGTCGACTGGCGCCGCATCTTTGTCGACGACGACGACGATGGTGACGTGGCGATAAAGCTCGGCACATCGTCCAAGGTCGTCGGCGCGGCGGCGGCGGCACCGGCACCGGCAGCAGCGGAGCGTGGTGGTGGCCGCTTGCGCGAGACCATGGGCGAGGTGAAGGCGAGCGAGGTGGTCGACGGCGGATACAGCGCGGAGAGCGCCGGTCCCGACTTGCCGCCCAACGAGACCGCGCGCCGCACCGTACGCAGGGTCCTCTCGAAAAAGTCTGCAAGCAATCACGGTCAGTCCATCGCGTGTGCGTTTGCATGCGTGTGCGGTGTGTGCGGTGTGTGCGGTGTGTGCAATGCTCGAAGTGGGGGTGCAGTACCGATGGAAGGCACTTTGAGCGAATGTATGGTCCGCTCGTAGTTCATGAGCTGCTGCTTGAAGCCGTCGTTGATGTTGAGGTTGGAGGAGAGATTCGCCAGATGCTCGTAGGCACGCTGTGTGTGCGGTGGTGTGTGTGGTGGGTGTGGGTGGGTGTGTGTGGTGAGGCCACTGTCGGTTCCCGACGCAATCATTCAGCGTACCTTGAGCGACCACTTGGCGTAGCGCATGAGGTAGGCGATGAGGAGCGTGGGACTCCGGCTTCGGCCTTCGCTGCAGTGCACGAGGACCGACGGACCGTTGACGCCGCCGCCTTCTTCACCATCCTCCCGAGCCTCTCCTTCTCCCTGGCCCTCCCCATTCTCTTCCGTCCTGACCACAGCAGTCTCCTGCGCCTTCGCTTCACCCGCCGTCTCCGCACTTTCTTCGTTTTCATTCTTCTCATTTTCGATCTTCATCGCGTCCGTTCGCTCTTCGCCGGAGCCGATCACCGTCTCTTCGCTCTTCAGGCCCGAAATGTCGGTCTTGGTCGTCGTTTCCGTTTCAGCCGTGGACTCGACGACCATGGGCTCGGGCGCGCCGGCCGACTCGGCTGCGCTGGTGTCGGCCGGCGCCAGGGCCGTGACCGCGGCGGGCGTGATGGCGGCGAGGTTCGCCTTGTCGACGTACTTGCGTGCGACGAAGCTGCCGATGACCCGGTGGATGAAGTCGGTGCCCTCCTCGAAGTACTTGTCGATCTTCTGCGTGCCGTCGTCGCTCACTCGGATTCGATGGTACGCCACGTCTCCCCGCTTCTGCACCCGTGCAAAAGACAATGACTTTAGCGTGTGCGGTGTGTGTGTTGTGTTGTGTGTGTGTGTGTGTGTGTGGTGTGTGTGTGTTACCTCGAAAAAGTTGCGCACTTCGGCGCTCACGTTGAGAACGTGTGTGCAGTTGGCCTGTTCCATCCATGCCTCATTCGCCGCGACATGCTTGCTTCCGAGGTACAGACGTGGTATCACCTACATGACACACACACACACACACGTGCACACACGACACGGCACACGGCACACGACACACGACACACGACACACGACACACACAGAGAGATTCAACCGTTAAGCGCAAGTCTCGCAAGCTGGGTGGCCATTCTCAGTGCTCCCGGGCGCGACATACCATCTTGCCGGTCGTCTTCTCCAAAATCTTGCGCTCCTGCTCCTCCTCCTGCCGCCGCTTCTCGAGCACGAGCTGCTCCTTGCGCTCGAGGCCCCGGCGCCGCCGCTCCTCCTCAGCCGCGGCCCTGAGTGCCGCCTCTTCGGCAGCGGCCGCCACTTCGGCCTCGCGGTTGAGCTCGTCGGCCTGCGCCGCGTAGGCCTCCTTCTCGGCCTTGTCCAGCGCGCGCCACGCCTCGCCGTACTTCTTCTGCAGCTCGCGGAACGGCAGGCCCTCGTTCTCGCTCACGATCCGCTCCCGCACCTCCTGGCAGAACAGCGTGTAGCCCTGCACCTTCTTCAGTACTCCGTCTTTCCGCTTCGCCGGCAGACCTTTGCCGCCGCTCGTGCTCGTCGGCTGCTTCTTGCCGCCCGTGCTGCTGCTGCTGCTGCTGCTGGACGTCGTGGTCGTGGTCGAGGCCGCGGGCTCTTTCTCGGCCGCGGGGCCGAGCGAAGCAGCCGACGGCTCGTCTGTGGAAGCAGGCCCCGACACTCGCAGGCCCTGGCCCACGCGACGCATCTTGACAACGAGCCGGTTGGGCGACGATGCCGAGGGCGAGAGCGGCGATGAAGTCGAAGTCGAAGTCGAAGTGGAGGCGGCGGCGGTGGAAGAGGAGGTGGGTGATGCCGGCTGTGGCGAGGAGAAGGGCGAGGAGAACGAGGAGCCGTCTAGGCTCCTCCTCCACCTGCGTCTGCCCGTGAGACTCTGCCGCCGCCCGTCCTTGGTCGCCGCTGACGCCTGGTCTGCTGAGTCGCCACCATCGACGCCGTCGGCCCTCTCGTTGTGGTCCTCTTCAATGTCCACATCAACGTCGACGTCGACGTCGACGTCTTCCTCCTCCTCTTCCTTCACAAAGTCCATGTCGACGTCATCGTAGTTGTTGTCATCAACGACGCTGCCGCCGGCACCGGTCGCGTGTGTGTCGCCCCTAGGGGCAGCCTCCTGCTTGTGGCGCACCTCGTCCATCATCTCGCGGATGGCTTCGGCTTCCGCCTGCTCGAGCGTCCGCGCATTAGGCTTCGTCTCCTCCGGAGGCTCCTCGACCTCCTGGTGCAGATCGATCACCGCCACCGGCAGTTCGCCTGCTCGTGATTGTGTGTGTGTGTGTGTGTGTGACGTGTGTGTGTGACACACAGAAGGAGAACACGCTCAATCGCTGCAAACGTGAATACGATTGGAAGAAAGAGGAAAGTGATGGCCAACCCTGAACAGTCGTGCCACGCGCCAGGATCTTCTCGAGGTCCTGGGCGTGCCAGTCCTCAAAGTGGTCCATTAGAAAGGCGTCCTCCGTGAACACATCTGCACGCACGGCAGTGCGAACGCGTCCAGTTAAGTGAGTGCAACTCAACACTCCCACCATCGCTGGAATGGACCCAGCAAAACGGCCGTACCATGCTTTGCCTCTTGGCTGCTGAGCTCCGCCGGCGCCAGCGTGCGCACTTCGAGCACCTCTGCGGGGTCGTCCTCGTGCTGCAGCAGTACCGGCCTCTGCGGCGGTCGCGCGCCTGGGGCACACCCGAAATAGGTTAATAATATCGATATTTATTATCACTATTCTTTAAATAATATCATAAAAATAAAGTAATAACTTTATTACGTAATTATCTCCATATTTCCTCGAATAAATTTACCGTGTATTTCGTGTTTGATTTGTGTAGCGGGGGGGGGTGAGGCAAGCCGCGATACCTTCTTGAGCGGCGAGGTACGAGAACCAGCCGTCTATGTCGAGGGAGGTGGCGGAGGGCGAGCAGCTGAGCAGCGAACCTTGGGAGCCTTCCAGGTCCCCCAGAAACTCGCTGCCATCCATGATGGATTGTTTGTTCGGGAGAATCACTGCCGAGCGACAATAAAAATAAATAATAAGGATGGGCTAGAAAGGTGCCGGCAGAAGATGGTGTCGGGGCAGGTCAACGTCAAATCAATCGAAGTGATGGATAATGGAGGGCGACCGTTGGATTTCCTAACGGCCGAAAATGTGGCGGGAAAGAAAAAGCTCCGTAACCTCGCAACAAAGTGGTTCCCGTCAAAGCGTGTTGCGCTCACTGCGCTCGGCCTGACTTGAACATATCATACGGGCCGTATGCCTGCCCACTTCCTGAGCTCCTCGTAGATCGTGAACGCCAATATGGTGTGCGGTCCTGTTTTATCACACGCCCGCAGATGAGGGGAGGAAGGTCGCCGGTAAGAAATGAGAGGGGTTCAAGGTACCGAGTCGCAGGAAGGTCGGAACGAAGCCCTTGTAAAGACCCAAAACGCCTTCAGCTTGCGCCGTCTGCAGGTTTGTTACAAGGGGGCAGCGGTCAGTTGCAATCACAATACGGTCAGATCTGACTGGTATAGTACCTTTACAAGACAATCGAACATGCCTCTGTAGGGCGCAGGACCACCAGCCGAGCGGTTCATGATGCGCGTCTTGACCACATCGATAGGAGTCGACACCACGGCCATGGAGAATCCGGCCATCATACCCGCACTGGAGACGGATTGCAACGCATGGCAGTCAGCACGAATTCAACTGTAGGAGATCGAATTGCCACGAACCAAATGTGCGCGTAGAGGTTGTCGTGCTTGATCCAGCCCTTCTGCAGGATGAAGTGTTTGCTGTGGTCATAGGAGGACATCATGGCCGCCGATAATATACATGCACGTTGAGTTGTGGGCACGACTCCCTGCCAAGCCACGTGTTCCACCGTCAGGAGACCACAAGAACAAAAATGATGGGTGCGTTATTATTGCATGAAAGGTACCTTATAAAGCCCACGGATGCCCTCAGTTCGTGCTATAGTTACGAATCCCTCCAGTGTGTTCTTGTATCTTGGCTTATCTCTTGCACCTTCGGCTTGCATTCGCACCTGCGCCCCTTGGTCACACCATTGCACTCGCGCAGCCCACGCATACACGCACAGCTGTGTACCTTGAGAACATCTGTGGGTGTGGCGATGGCTGCCCCAATGCTGCCGGCAGTGGCTCCCGCTACCAGCTTCTTCCAAAACGGTAGCCCGCCGTCTGCGCAGACGCACATTCACGCAGCCGCATCAACCATTGCTCTTGTGCGAAGCCTCATCACTCAATCGACAGCTCGTACCTTTCACGCCGTCAGCTCGATTCTCGCCAAGTAGTGTTTTGATGGGATCGTACAGAGCCAGCCTGATCGCCGCGTAGGAGCACTCGCGCAGAGCCGCAGGGACGATGCTAAACAAGGTGTTGAGGAATAGTGGTGAGGAATGGCAAGACATACCACCCAACCTCGGACGCCAGCGTGCAGCACGTACCCTTTGTAGAGGCCGGCTATGCCTTCATCGCGCAGGATCTGTACGCCACCGTGCATGAACCCTTTGTACTTGCGTTCTGTATGCGACGGCCGCGTGTTGGTTGTGTACTATGGGTACTGTGTGGTAGGAGGTCCTGCTGTACCCTTTCCATAGATGCGGCTGAGGCCACTCTTGGCCTTTTCTTCTTGTAGCTCACCCTGCAGCTGCAGCCGCGTCTTGATGACCTCAATCGGGTTGACCACTGCATGACCGCCACTGTCAGACCTCGGCACGCACGAAACGCACACTGCCGCACACGCTGCGAGGGCGGTAGGGTCGTACCGGGGAGGGGGGCGGCACAGGACACCATACCCAGAAGGAACTTGTGCCACACCTCTCCCTCCGCTGCTGTATCAGAGGCCACCCCGTTTGTGTAAGTCATGCCATCAAGGTAGCGGTGAAGAGGACGCACCTGAAGAAGTCATGGTCCAGGCGGCAGCCTTGGCTGTTGGCGTGCGGTTCTGTTGTGGTGGTTCTGTTCCGGCCACGTCGCCAACCCTTTTTTTTGGTTTTAAAAGAAAAGAAATCCAACAAACCACCTTGGCACATCGACACGCTGATACGTCATGGTACGGTGCGGTGATCCGCAGGCGGCTTCTTTATATCACCCTTCTTGCTGGCATCTGATTTCATGAATGATTGGGGCGGGGGAGTAGTCGGCATTGTTCAATTTCCAGAGTTTCCTGGTGATCCTCATGCTCGTCATCTGCACGTGCACCTACATCCGAGAACGTGCTCCTGCTCTCCTCGATCGAAACAAGCATGGGTAGGCCCGCATCCTTTTGATTTTTTTTCATCTTTGAATTTTCAATCATCTTCTCCTCTGCAGAGCTCTGGGGCTATTCTGGAAGGCAGCACGCATTGGTACCCACCACACCACACCCCTCTCCTCTGCTTAGCAGCGGCAGCTAAGGAGCGGCTCTATTCTTCTTGTCAGGCGAACGAGCAAGTGGGGTGGTATCAGCATTCATGATTGGCATGAGCCTCTACGTGCTGTTCCTGGTGTAGCCACCCCAGGCAACAACAACAACAAGTTTGTCTTTTCCCTCCCCCTTCCTGTCCTTGGCTTCTTGGTTTGTTGTTTGTGGCAACGCTGCCGACCAGACAGCGATTGCGCGATCGGGAAGCAACAACTACATCTCTTGTTGAGGAGTACAGAGAACGGGGCGTGGAAGAGGCAGAGACGTTCGCCCGGCCAACTCAAGGGAACGTCACCTGCGTGCACCCACGCGGACGAGAACGCTACTGTCTGCTTTCGCCGCTCTCCGTGCTACCGCGATGGGCACAGCGTGCTGTCACCGATCTCATCACCATCTCGCTCTCGTTGCGCCTGCGTGGTGGGGCGTGGTTGGTGCAAACAAGGATCGAAGTACCATCTTTCCGAACCAGGGAAGCAATCTCGGCCAATCAGCCAATGCCGTCAGCCCCAGCGGTTGCTCCTGTGGGCTCGTGCATAAGGCTTGGCCAATCCGCGCGCGCTCGGTCAATACGTCAGTCAACCCTTAAGGGTGTGCAGAGAGGTCTCCACCGCGACTTCGTTGACGTGGGACTCCCGCGTGTCCAACTCTCGCGCCACAGCCGCCTATGAGACGTCATGAAAACGGCCACCGTCATCATCCCCACCCGGCCAGACTGCTCTGTTTCTCTAGTTTAGAGAACGCGCATGATGGACGCATGCAAGGCCAGCGCCACCTTCCCACTACTCCTACTCCCGCGCGAACTAGTTCTACACATCCTCTTGTTTCTCTCCACTCCCGTACGTCGTGTTTCTTCTTCGACTACGTTTGAATCTTGTTTGTGCAACCAAGTTACTTCGACCAGGCTAAGCTTCTTCTTTGAACGACAGCGAGACGTCGCGGCGACCGTGCTTACGTGCACGGAGCTATTCCGCCTCGTTCTTGGGAATGAACGCCTGGACTATGTACGCACCGCCCTTTATTTGACGATCTTATCTCGTTTGCTGATGTCATCTCTCTCTCTCTCGAACAGTTACTACACTTTCCCACGTTCGACCCACAGCACAGCGTCGACGTGCGCCTCCAGCGGGACAACACCGCGGCGATCTGCGACGTCAACCTGCCCCCCGGCTGCCCGACGTGGCAGCGCACCGCCGCCTTTGTCAAAGCGCCCAACACCACGCACCACCGCGACGACGACACCCAAATCTACCACTTCCGACTCGTCGGCACTCCCAGTACTTCTCCTCCCTCTACACCTCCACCACCCAAAACATCGCTGACGCCACCCAAGGCAGCAAATTCTGCTTCGCGATCAGCGCCAAGCGACCGGAGACGAAGGCGTCGCCGGCTGACGTGCCGCAGTGGGACCTGGGGCGGGAGTCGCTGTTCATGGCCTACTACTTCCGCTCGGGGAGCCTCCACTCCTACGGCAGCCCCGCCCTCTACAGGTACCCTAGCCTACCCGTCGTCTTCGTTCTTTGCCCTCTTTCGCTTTCTTTCTTTTTTTGTGCGTCGGTGACGACCATTGGGGTCAGGCGAGAGGCGATCGAGGGAGCCCGCTACGAGGTGGGGGACGTCATCAGCATTCAGTTGGGTACCAAATCGGCACGAGAATCGCAGGACTTGCCCTCCGAGTGGAAGAGGTGCGCCTCAAACAGTCTGTTCAATGAACGAGGCTTGAGTATGTGCTGACTCGTGTGAAACTTGTGATGCGCTGGCTCAGCCCGCTACGATTAATTGACCGAGGTGAGACGTCAAGGAAGGACGAGGCAGAGGCAGCGCCGGAGCGACACCCCTACGCAATCCTCTACAAGAACTACCAGATGGTCCACGACCCGCTGGTGCGTGCCGCTGCCACGGTCGCAGTGTGAGGTGGTCTTGTGTCACTCAACAGAACCACCACACACCGCACCACACAACGCGCAGGAGTTCGCAGATGTGCGCCAGTGGCCACTCTACGTTGGAGTGTCGTTCACGACCGCAAGTGCAGGAGAAGGTGTTGAGCTGGTGTGCCCTCCTGAAGGCGCCTTCCAGCCCATACTTCCATTGGCTTGAGCTCATCTTCCTACAATCAAGGAGCTATCCTCCTCTACAACTGTCCCCAAGAGCAATTGCATTGAAGTGCCTCAAGAGAGGACAAGATGATCAGACAGGAAACGAGGGGCTGGCTAGACACTCGCGTGGGTCAGGCGGAGCGTAGGGGTTGAAGCTGCACACCTTGCGGACCATGCCCGCGGGACAGTCGTTCTGGAGCCGCGCGCAGAGGGGCAGCAGCACCTCGGTGAGCGGGTTGGACACCGAGAACGGGCCGTTGCATGGCGCAAAGTACTCGGCGCAGAAGTAGAGGCGCAGCGAGTCCTTGCAGGCGTCCGTGACCCCACCAGAGGCGAACGTGCTCCACCGCAGCTGGGTCACGTTGTCCATCCGCGTCCACACGTCGACGAAGTTGGTCGGCGCGCTGGCCACGGGCCAGGTGGGCTTGCAGAACGAGGCGTAGGCCTCCGGTACCAGCTGGCACTGGTAGAGCGGCGGCGCGACCTCGGGGGCGTCGTCAGGTGGTGTGGTCTTCGTGATGGCGTCAGCAGCAACCATGACGGCGGCGGGCCGTGTGTAGGGCAGGGTGTAGGGCGTGCAGAGGGAGGAGCTGTCGGTGTCATTGACGAAGAGATTGCCGCCGTAGCACGTTGCCATGAAGTCCTGCACCTGGTGCGCACACCGGGCCGTCAGCGCAAGGCAAGCGCTCCTACATATACCATTAGACTCGCGGCAATACGGGCACTGTCACGAACAAGAAGATGAGTAGGTTAATGTCAACCAGAGGGATGTAGAAGTGTGCATGCGTCAGAACCTTGGGGAAGTAGAAGGAGCACAGGTAAGCCTTCCACGCGTCGAGGCAGTCCTTGGTCTGGAGCTGGTCGGGCGCGTTCTTGGCGTACCAGGCCTGCACGAGCTTGTCCTGCTCCTGCGGTGTGCTGCCGGGGTTGGCGAAGGACGACGCATTGACCGAGTAGTTGACGCCGGAGCAGAACGACAGGCCCGACACAGGCACGCACTGGCCTCGTGCCACACCTGGCAGCACCACTGGACAGCGAAAATAAATAAAAATAAATAACACACCCACAAAACCAAGATTGCAGCGTGTCGGTGACCGAAACGGAAGGCAAAGCACCAAAAAGTCCCAGCCCCAGCAACAGCAGGAGCGGCGTCATCTCCATGGCGTTGAGTTGTGGTTTGGGCACCTCAAGCCGAGCGCTCACTGGCCATTTCTTTGGTTTGGGAAATGAATTGTAATCTCACATTTCTCTTTTCATTTCTTGGTGCTGATGGCGGGAAAAAACACAAACGAAACGCAGGCAAAAGGATGACCGGCGCCGTCCACCAGCCGGCTCGCTACGTCGGGTCGGCTGCGCAGGCGAGCAGTCTCTTGCTATCGCCCACCAACAGGCATACATCGCTTAGCGTCAGCAACACCAAGTAATCTTCCATTCTTCGTTAGATCAATCCCTCAACCATGTCGCGATCTGTGAGGAAGCAGTACGTCCCCTCCTCGTAGCAAGGAAGCTCGCAAGTAGCATGTGTATAGGTCATGAACGCTCACTCGTACGGATGCACTCAGGAAGGAGCAGGCGGCCGCGGCCGAGAAGGAAGCTGAGGCCGCCGAGGTAGAGGAAGGGGAGGAGGAAGCGAGCGCCGAGCAAGTGTCGGACTTCCAGGAGATCGATAAGCTGCAGGATCTCGGCGTCAACGTGGCCGACATCAAGAAGCTCAAGCTTGGAGGATGCCACACCGTAGCCAGCCTTCTCATGAACACCAGAAAGGTACGCACGTTTCTACTTCTACTTCAGCGTAGGCCCGATACACGCACGAATGCTCATCGAAGAGTCCGCTACACTACACTACGCGCCCGCGTACAGAACCTTCTGGCCATCAAGGGCATTTCAGAGGCCAAGGTGGACAAGATCCTCGAAGCAGCTGGCAAGCTCCACTTCGCCAGCTTTATGACCGGGTCGGAGATGCTCAACAAGAGGAAGGAGGTCGTCAGGATCACCATGGGTTGTACTGCTCTTGATCAGCTTCTCGGTGGCGGTGTCGAGACCATGTCAATCACCGAAGTCTTTGGTACGCGTACAACACCCCCGCCAAGCCCCAACGGTGGCCACGTCAGCTGACGACGCGCTTCGCCAGGTGAGTTCAGGACTGGTAAGACGCAGCTGTGCCACACACTGTGCGTCACTACGCAGCTGCCACTCAACATGAGCGGAGGCAATGGCAAGGTGGCTTACATCGACACTGAGGGGTACGTGCGCTTTGGTTTAGAGCTCGCAAGTCGTTCGGTTAGCTTATGACATCGTTGCGCGTAGCACCTTCCGCCCTGAACGGATCAAGCCGATTGCCGAAAGGTTCGGCCTGGACCCTATGGCTGCGCTCGACAACATTGGTACGTTCTACTCTAGGAGATTAGCGCTTCTCTGAGATCTTGACAAGGTCTAATCAAGTGCTGCACGTATACATTATTTAGTATACGCTCGAGCCTTCACGCACGAACACCAGCTGGAGCTCATCGTCCAGATTGCTGCGAAGATGGTCGAAGATCAGTATCGCCTCTTGGTATGTGCTCCTCTCAGCTAGTCGATACTGAACTGCTTCTCACCGAATGCTTCAACGGTTCAACCGTCATGAACAGATCGTGGATTCCATAACGGCTCTGTTCCGCGTGGATTACTCTGGTCGAGGCGAGCTGGCCGAGAGGCAGCAGAAGCTCGGCCGCATGCTGAGCAAACTGCAGAAGATCGCAGAGGAGTTCAACGTCGCCGTCTTCATCACCAACCAGGTGACTGCCGACCCTGGCGGTGGCGCCATGTTCGTTGCCGGTACGCCCCTCCTTCCACTACCCCTAGACGACTTCAAGAAGTCAGACCTAGACCGACGACCAACAATCGCTTGCAGACGCCAAGAAGCCCATCGGAGGGCACGTGCTTGCTCACGCCTCGACGACTCGCCTGTCCCTGAGGAAGGGCAGAGGCGAACAGCGCATCTGCAAGATCTTCGACTCGCCGTGCCTGCCCGAGGTACTTCTTGCTCGTTCACATCAACAAGAAGCACTGCGCACACCATCAACACTTACGCTACGCTCCTTCGCAGACCGAGTGTGTCTACCAGATCTCAAACGAAGGCATCACCGACGCGAAGGACTGAGAACGTTCATGTGACCACAACTTTTTGGTCGTTCTTTGAATTGTCGATTCTGGAAGAAGGAAGATGAAGCGGAGGCAACTGACGCTGGGCATCATCAAGCCAGACATCCTCGTGCCCTCCCTTCCGCTCCTTCTCCAGCAACGACCCTCACTCACCCTCCATTCACTCTACGCGAATCCTCCACACATCCTCTCATCATCTTCGTCAACAGCTCATAATGAAGTTACCACTTCGCAAACGCCCCTTGAAGAGATTTTGCGCATGGTCGAACGTAATGGATTCGAAATCGTGCGGAGCAAGCTCATGGACATGTCAATCGAGGAGGCCGAGCGATTTTACGGCGAACATGAGGGCAAGTTTTTCTATCAACGCCTCGTCGCCTTCATGACCAGGTTCCACCCCTCCCAGTCGTCGGTCCAGTCTGATGAGATGCTGAAGAATCGCGATTTGTTGCAAATCGGCAGTGGTCCGATTATTCCAATGATTTTGGAGCGAGAGGACGCGATTGCACAGTGGCGCGCCCTCATGGGACCTACCCACATACGACGGTACCCTCACCTTGCATCTATTATTTCTTACATATTTAATTTTCTATTTATGATTTTATTTATGATTTTATTTAATCAAATACATCATTTGATTTGTTAACACTGGTGAGCACAGAGCGCGGGTGGAGGCCCCGGGCAGCATACGCGGCCGGTTTGCCGCCTCGGACACCCGCAACTCGACACACGGATCCGGTACGAGACGCTCCCGCGACTGCGCAATATGTCGATGGCGGCCCTTCTTCTGCTTTACGCGTTACTCACCACCTCAGCCATCCCCACAACACACACGCATGCACAGACTCAGACGAGAGCGCGCGCCGAGAGATCGCCTTCTTCTTCCCCGACTTCCCGCTTCCTCCACCCCCACCACAATAAACGGCTCACGACACAACACGAGAGACAGCATTTATTCGCCTCGGTAGATCACCACGTTGTTTTCGGTCTCGTGGACTCGCACTTCGTGCAGCAGGCCTGCATGTGGCATGATGGACAAGAAGAGGCGCTTAGCTCCATCATCAGCGACACACGACACACGACACACACACACACACACATGACACACGCACACACGACACACACGACACATGGAGAACACACACGTAAGGCACGACGTGTTGAGTGGGGTGAGGCCGCACCTGGAGGGGAGAGAAGGTCGGTGAGTCGCTGCCAGCAGTAGATGGCGAGGTTCTCCGTCGTGCTCACCCGATCCCGGAACCACTCCACGTCCTTATCCAGATTCTGCACCGCCCCACGTTATCAGACACACGCGCAAACGCGACCCGGCAACGCAACGCAACGCAACGCACGGCACGGCACGGCGCGGCACGCACCTTGTGGTCAAGAGGATCGAGGATGGCCTTGTGCATGATCTGCTTAAGCTCCACCAGATTCATCACCATTCCGGTCACCGCGTCCACCTGCAAAATAGTATTTATTTATATCAAATATCATGTTATTTTAATGCATTATTAATATTATTTATTTTACTAATTATTAATAATATAATGGCCAGGTACCTGGCCTTTGAGGAGGACTTCGATGGTGTAGTTGTGCCCATGTCCGTTGGGGTTGTTGCACTTGCCATAGAGCTCTCGGTTGGCTTCCTCAGAGAGCTGTGGAGCGTGCAGCCGATGCGAGGCCGAGAAGGTCTCCCTTCGGCTCAAAATCACAACTGGTCGCTTCGTTTCATTTGAAGATGATGAGGTAGGAGAGATTTGTGATGTGATGGAAGATGTAGAGGCTGTAGGCTGCTGCAGGTCCATCGCGCCAACAAGCTTGGCACAGAGAGATGCTACGGCTTGCACGCGCTGCTGCAGGAATAAAAACACAGTATAAAGTGGAAAAGAAAAAAATAAATAAATAAAAGATATTGATTGAAGATGGACGGAAGAATGGCAGAAGGGGAAGAAGGGGAAGAATTCGACGAATTCGAGGACGAAGACAGCGAAAATGAGGACTATGGCAGCGACGAGTACGAGGAGAGCGAAGAACATCAGTACAACGTTTTTACCTACCCCATGTCGGAAGAGGCACAGCAGAATCCGCCAGCAGGCATCGATGAGCAACAGTCGCCCGAGGTCCTCTCCTTGAGCCAGATGCGAAAGAGCACCTCGGCAGCCGGCAGAAGGAGCCTACGCTCAAGCAGGGCATCTTCGAGGAGCAGAATAGCGCGATTCGGACGATGGACAGCCAACGCATGGAACGACACCAAGTCGCTGTTCTTGGGTCCGCTCTTCATCGGCATAGCGCTCGGGGTGGGCATCTCGCTGGGCCGATCCACCTTCCTCGTCGCGATGCAGCGCACCACGAGCCTGCTACTCGGCCGAAGCGGCTCTGCACGCTTTGGCATCGCCTCCTGACCCACACAAACAAGAAGGCTCAACTTGTAAACACTACTCTCTCCGTTTCCTGTAAATCTTGGCTGAAGATGAGGCCCTGACGCTGCTCTATGTGCAGAGTTGATCGATTGGTTTATTGGAGTGAGTGCACACAACACGATGATGATGATGGAGACGATGAGATGCTGTTACACAAGTCATCGCCACCCAATACACAACGAACGAGCGGAGGAGTAGCGACATGCAACGTGAAGCGAAATTGTACAGGAGGACGAGAGGTCCCTCATGCGTGCATGCGCGAAGAAGCGAAGATGATGGAGCTGTGGCGATGCGGGTGAAGAGAAGAAGAGAAGAGAGGAGGAGGAAGAGGAGGAAGAAGATAAACAAAAAGAAGGTCTAATAAATAACAGTGTGGCCGGAAGGAGGGGGCAGCAGTAGCTTGTTAGCCCTCCTGGCCAAACTCCTCCGTGAACTTGATTTGCTTCTGCAGCTCGGCCGTGTTGACGGTCGGTTTGCTGCAAACCACATCACAACCATAGTCAGCATCACAAGAAAAAGAAAGAAAGGAGATGTCAACGACGTGGAGGTTAGAGTTTGTGTTGAAGCCTAAGTAAAGAGTACGGACCTGTTCTTGACCGACTTGAGGAAGTCGTTCATGGTGACTCGGGGCTCCATCAGCATCTCGCCAGGAACGTCCACCCACGTCATCTCTCTCGCCAGTGGGTCTGCGCAACACACGATCAGTGTCTCGTGTGCCGTGCGCGCGCACGTCTGCGTGTCACAGTGTGTCGTGCGTGTCGTGTCATAGAGACAACAGTACCTGAGCCGCTGCAGGGCGTGAGGTACTCGCGAGACACGGCAGGGTTGTTGTGGTCGACCTCGTACACGGGCTTGAAGTGCGTGGCCATCTGGACGGCCCGCACCGGCTGCATGAGCGCATCACGCACGCACGTAGCAATATCTGAACCGGAGAACCTATACCATGTGCGTGTGGCGTGGCGTGCGCGAAACAAAAATGAGTCAAAGAGTGCATTGGACACTCACACGAGTCACCACAACGCACCCCTCGGTCATCTCGCCCAGCATTCTGTAATCTTGCGCTGTGAGATTGCTTGGTGTGTTGCCCAAGTGGATCTGGAAGATGCGCGCGCGAGTGGGCGCGTCGGGCAGACTGATGTAGATCCTCTTCTCAAACCTGGCAAGTGATAAGCGTAAGCGCGAGCATTAATTTTGACACACAACAGCGAAGACGAATCGATCAGCTGAGGCAAGGCGCGCACCTTCTCCTGATGGCCGCGTCAAGCTGCCACGGGATGTTGGTAGCGCCGAGCACGAGCACACCGTCTTCGTCATTGCCCACGCCGTTCATCTGGACGAGGAACTCGGTCTTGATCCTTCGCGCAGCTTCGCTTTCGTTATCGCTCCTGGAGCTGCACAGCGAGTCGAGCTCGTCGATGAAAATGATCGAGGGCTTGTTCTGGCGGGCCATGTCGAACAGGCTCCGCACGAGCCTGCGAGATGAGAGGAAGAAGAAGCCGTTTAGCGCCATGTGGTTGATGTGTGCGTTCGTCTTCGTGAAGTGAAGAGAGGAAAAGCTCACCTTTCGCTCTCGCCGAGCCACTTGGACACCAGATCGGCGGAACTGACGGAAAAGAAGGTCGAGTTCGCTTCCGTCGCAACGGCCTTGGCCAGGTAGGACTTACCGGTACCCGGGGGCTGCGCGTGCGTGAGTATATAGACCCTTGCAAGGGCATGCCTTCAGGCGGAGTAGAGAGGAGGTGCGTACGCCATAGAGAAGAATGCCCTTCCAGGGCTTCCTCTTGCCTCGGAAGAGCTGAGGAAACTTGATCGGCAAGATGACCGCCTCCTTGAGGGATTCCTTGGCAGCGTACAGGCCGGCAACGTCGTCCCAGCGCACGTTGGGCTTCTCGGTCAAGATGGCACCTAGCGAGATGCAAAAGATCAAAAAACTCATTCGTTCGAAGAGATTGCTGAGGATCTGAGATCTGCAGATCAAGACGAACCTTGCAGAGCCTTGTGCAGCTTTGTCTTCTCTGGATCGCCGTCTTCATCATCCTCGCCTCCCCTGATGGACCAAATGCTAAGAGGCCATCACAAGACGAACGACTTTGTGGAGGGTAGGTACCCGCCCCCTTGCGCCACTGGCTTCTTGCCCTCGTTGCCCTTGAGGTAAGCCTTGAGCTTCTCGGCTCTGTCAATGTAGTCCTTGAGCTTGGCGCGAATGACCTGCTTGCTTCGCTCATTCTTTTCATCTGTGCACGCACATGTGCCAATGTCAAAGACATGAAGGCGAAGGTAGAAAGGGAGGGGGACGTACATTTGAGGGCAGTCATGAAGTACTCCAGAGCAAGCTGGTAGAGACGCAAGGCCTCAGCATATTCCTTTCGATTATCGGCCTCGGTTGCTTGCGTGACGATGGTGATCGCCTTCTGCAGCAGATTGTCACCCATTCCTCCTGCTTCTTTATCAATCAATAAGCCAATTCAATCGTCCTCCGTGAACTCTCCAAATGCTCCAAGCGATCGAGACGCCAGTAGAGATCGATTGATGATGCTAATGGAATTCCCCTCTCGTTTGTGTCGTCTTTTTCTTCCGCCTTTTTCCGAGTCCGCGCCGGCAAAATCGTCAGTCTTGCCGCCCAAACCCTTCAGTTTTGCCGCCAAAAAATTTGTTCGTTACAAGGCTGCGCGTTTTGCGCACAAAAAACAAGCACGCCGCTCACGCGTCGGTGGATCGCAGGATGGCGAGTCGTTCATCGCCGACGCTGGCGCTGGGGCTGAAGCTGCTCTCCGTCGAGCTGGACGGATCCGCGTTGTTTGCCTCATCCACGACGGGCCGCCGTCGTGGGCTCGCCATCGGCGGCGTCGCTGCCGTCGTCGTGGTCGTCGTGTAGTCTTCGTCGCCGTGGCGTGCGCTCACGCGCTTCCACCCGGCCTCACCCTGCTCCACGTCGCCGCCCACGCTGTAGCGTTCGCTTCCGTCCTCCTCCCGCTCCACGTCCTCCACCGACCGGCGGGCGCTGTGGTGCTTCTCCTTGCCCTTCCTGCTGCTGTTGGTGCTCCTCCTCTCCTCCGTCTTACCGCCACTCGAGCCCGTCCGCCGCCTGCGCCTGCCGCTGCCGTTGTCTTCCGCCCCACTGCTGGCCCCGCTGCTGCCGCCGCTGGCACGGCCGCCGCCGAGCTGCGGCTGTTGGTAGGTCCCTCGTCGGCTGTCGGCTGACCCGGCCCCGGCCTCGTCATCGCTTTCGCCGTCGGAGGTGAGGTCTAGCAGGAGGGCGTCGCCGAGCAGCGGGTCGAGCAGCGGCGAAATGAACGTGGGCTGCTTCTTACCCAGCAGCCTGTTCTTGCTCCGCCTGCATACAGAGCAACCATTAGGTTTTTTACCACGCGCGCGTGCCGTGTGTGCGTGTGTGTGTGTGTCGTGTGTGTCGTGTGTTTGTGTGGTGTGAACGAACCGGACTGCGTCCTGCAGCTTGGCAGTCTTCCAGCTCCAGAGCTCGGCACCGCCCAGACTAGACTCATCGATCTGGCGCTCCTGCGCGGACTTTTCCTCGTTGTCCTCGTCGTACCACCCGTTGTCCACCGCGTCCTCCTCGTCGCGCTGCAACGGAGGCTGCAGATAGGCACCTGGACGCCCCCACACAAAGATCGTTAGTCGTCGCCGGCGTGGCGCGGGCCAGGGCGCAGCACAAGTACCGACGAACTCGTCCCACGACTGCGGCTTGATCACGTCCGTGCCTTCCAGCGGTCCTGATAGGCAAGACGAGTGAGAGGTGTGCGTGCGTGCGTGCCGTGTGTGTGTGTGTGTGTGTGTCGTGAGTCGTGCGTGCGTGCGGTGTGTGTGTGTGTGTGTGTTGTGTCGTGTGTGTGTGTGTTGTGTCGTGTGTGTGTGTGTTGTGTCGTGTGTGTGTGTGTGTGGTCGCAACACTGGTGGTGCGACGTACCCCCAGGTGGTGGTGTGGCCCCAGTGCTTGTGGATCCAAAACCACAGGACGGCCGTGATGAAGGGCAAGACCACGAGCGTGAGGCCGCCTCCGTACTGCGACAGACCTGGACCCCCCCCCGCGACACAGAGCGTGTGAGCCAACTTTATGTGTGTCGTGTGTGTCGTGCGTGCGTCATTGGCGCTGTCACGTCGTACCGAGAATGCCGAGCATGATGAGCTGGAAAAGGAGAATAGCCGCCATGAAGAGATGGTAGACGATGGACCACATGGTGCCTAAAACCGATAAACCACGCGTGTGTGAGATGCGGCACAACACACGCCACAGAATTCGGGCAACGCGGAAGGAAATGCGAGACGCATACCGCCGCCCTGCCACCGCTGCTCGTTGACGTAGATGAGGTTGTATCGGTTGATGAGGAACACCAGACAGAAGTAGGCGAAGCCAAAGATGGTGATCAGCGGCGCCATCAAGCTGTAGCACAGCGTCAGCGTGAAGACCTGACCAGGTACCAGCGCAGCCCCCCCCCCAAAGACCACGCCATATACTCAGTTTTGTGAGCTTTGATGGGAGGAGCACATTGGGGGTGGCGGCAGCGCACCAACAGCTCCTCAGCCACCTCGAGCGAGTAGTCGAATGACTCTGGGCGGTATTGCTTCTTCTTCTGTATGTGCGCACACGCAAAAGAATGAAAGAATGTCAAACATCTCAACAATCAACAATCAGAAACCAACAGAATAGGACTTGTGTGCGCACCTCGCGTTCGGTGACGGGTTTGCAGAGGATGATGGTGAAGATACGCTGGACGAGTGCGGGCAACCGGAAGAGCTTCAGCGGGAGACGACCAAAGCCTGGGAAGAAGTGCACGAAGTGATGACTAACTATGAGCTCCTCCTGGCCGCGTGTAGTGTTGGGGTCCTTCGTACCGGCGATCAAGAGGTAGTTGATGAAGAAGCCGCTCTGCTGCGGCAGCGACGACGCCAGCAGGTTGATGATCGAGCGCGGATTGTCAACGAAATCATCCAAGACCTGCAGACCACACACGACACGACACACGACACACGACACACGACACACATACAGGTTGAGTGGTGGTGGTTTCGTGAAGAGCGAAGCCGCGGAAAGATTACCTTCAATATGGCGCCACCGATGGTGGAGACGAGGAAGACGTTGAAGATGAGGAAGCCCCAGTAGGTGGCCATGGTCATCCACTCGATCCTCGAATAGCTCGACTCGCCCTGGTGCGAGTAGAGGAGCTCGATTATGGGCTTGGTGATGGAGATGAAGATCAGCAGCACCAGGGAGGGCAGGAAGCCCTCCACCACCGCCAGGATCTGAGGGCTGATGTCGTTCATCACCTCAATAATCGCTGCGTTGTTGTCGACGAGAGTGTAAGGTGGCGCTCATACACACACACACACACCACGACACACACACACACCACACGACACACACACACACACACACCGCACGCACGACACACACAGTTACGTACGTTGGAGCCAGGTGAGGTATTCGACCTTGGACAGGGTCTGCAGGTTGGCCAGCGACTGAACGGCGACGACCGGGAACACCCACAGGACGATCAAGAACGTCAACGCCCCGCTGACCAGGAGCTGACGCACGATCCGCGAGAAGTAGGGGATCGTCACTTGCTCCCAATGGACGTCCGACGGCTCTGCAGACAACTCGAGTCGTGAGGGTGTGTCGTGTGTGTGTGTGTGTGTGTGTCGTGTGTGTCGTGTGTGTCGTGTGCGGTCGTGTGCGTGCGGTGGAAGCATGTAAGGTACCGGGCGCCGCTTCGACTTTCATGAGGTGGGGATCGATGAAGGGCTGCGGCGGCGCGCGGGCGGGATACATCGAATCGAACGTGATGAATGCCGAGTGCGCCTTCTTGAATCTCTTTTCTACCACAGATGACCTGCCACACGTGATTCGCATTGGTTACACGGCACACGGCACGACACACGCACAACACGCGAATCGAAACACACCTGAGGTGGGCTTTGATGACGCGGTTGACTTTCTTGATCTTTTCCCTGTAGTAGGTGATGGCGTCCACCTTGGGTCCGCAGTAGGAAAACACGAAGAAGCCAAGCCGCTTGACCGGCCGAAGGTCGTCGAGCGTCTGGTACTCGTTCTTGGAGCGGAACCAGTTGCACGAGAGGCAATAGCTGACGCGTTCCAACACGCTATGAAAAACACAAAACATGGTCAGTCAGCGCACACACAACCGCACACGCACGACCGCACACGCACGACCGCACAGGACACGTGAGAGTGCGATACCCGTCCCAAAAGCCGACGTCCTGGGACTTGGCCTGCTCGCGCCTTTCCTGCTTCTGCTTCCTCCGCTGGTAGGTGATCTCGGCCCGCTCGAGCTTGTCCAAGTACTTGTTCCGCTTCTTCTTCAGGCGGTCCAGCGACTGCGCCGAGTAGACGAACTGCACGTCCACCACTTTCGTGTGCATGTGGTCCTCGAACCTAAGCATGCGCTTGTCAGCGTCACACACGACACACACGACACACACACGACACACACGACACACACACGACACACATACGACACACATACGACACACATACGACACACATACGACACACATACGACACACACGACATGGTACCATCGTTGAAGCTCGGGTTTGTCCATCAGGCGGTCGGGAATGTTTCTGAGCAGCAGCGTGAAACTGCGCGGCTCGCTCCTGCAAGCATCCGACAAACAAACAGACGCGGCACAGAACGTGAGCGCCACCATAATCACGGATAGACATTGAATCACGCGTGCGCGCGGTTGTGGCATGACGGTGGGCGCAAACCACTTACCGGTCCATGTACCGTCGGCGTACGACGGCATAGTGCCGGTAGCTCCACCACATGATCGCATACCCGCCAAAGGAATACAGGTAGGTGAACACGACTGCGGTGTGTGTGTGGGTGTGTGTGGTGTCGTGTGAGGAAAGAAAGGACACGTGCGTTAGTGTTGGGCGCGCTGGGGCACGGGGGACGCGAGAAAGGGAAAGGCGACGCAACTGTGAGCGATCATCTTGGGATCGTCGTCGTGGAGGTTGGAGATGGTGAAGCGGCCCATCTCGGTCACCTTGTAGTCGTTGGTGCCCGAATAGTTGATGGGGAGCACGATGATCAGGCCCACGAACAGCAGCGCAATGCTCATCTGCATCATAGTATATGTGGCGTTAGAGTCCGACACGAACGAAGAACAAGCGCACGAGGTGGTAGTTTGTACGCACCCCGAGGCACAAGCGAATGAACTGCACATAAACCAGTGCGTCTGGGCCGTGCGTTCGCCACAGCCGGTCGTCCGTGTATCTATTTTGTTTTGAAGTATTAATAATTAAATAATAATTGCTCTTGGTGTTCCCTTTATGGAAGAGCAGGTTGAACCCTCGTCGTACCTCAAGCTTTGCCAGATCCAAAGGACCAAGCTCTTCCAGAATGTGGCCGAGATGGGATTATCGATCGCCTTCTTTCGTGGGGCGTAGAATCGGTAGAGGCCGAATATTTTGCGCCTGTGGATGAGAGAGAAGCCAACTATGCAGAGTGCACCGATCGCCATGTTGATGTAGATCGAAGTGTAGAATTTTTCGAACGACAAATCTTCGCCCGTGCTGTTGGTAATCGTCGCGCCTGCGCGCGCCACATGATGCGCAGGCAGTGCCGCCACCCCTGGCGGCAGAGTGGTCTCCATGTGTGCCATCCACGCAACGCGTCCTTCTGTTTATGATCCCCCCAGCCTTCTCTCTCCAGACTGGTCTTTCTGGAATGACGACAATGTCGGGTGCTTTCGGGCTGAAATTCTTAAAATATGTGGACCTACGGCTCGAAAATGAAAACGAAAAATCACACCTGGGAAGGGCAACAAGAGAGATCTGCGAGATAGATGGAGGAAGACGAGGGAAGCCCTGCGATGGAGAGGGATCTTCCTTCGACTTCGAGGAAAGTGGGCAAGCGCAAGAGCAGACAGTCGTCCGTTGGCGGTGCGGACGATTCAGACATTGATGATAAATTTGATCGGCTGCTGGCGGTGTCGGCCGAGGTGAAGCGCGCCGAGGCGGCGGCCACGGAGAAGATCCAGCTGTGGCGTAGTGCCAGCGGTTTCGATGCGATGTCTGCCGCGCTCAAGGAATGGCAGTTCTGGATCCAGGAAAAGGAGCGGCTCCTCACGGCGCAGCTGCGCCCCTTGGCTCAGGAGATAGTTGCGTTCTACAAGAAGCAACTTGATGAAGACGCCGAACGAGTGATCGAAGATGATGAAGGGGAAGACGACGAGGGCGAAGTCGCGCTTGGACGAGAGCGGAGGGCCTCTTCGAGCGGCAGCACAGGGAACAAGAGCGAGGTCGATGACCTCGCCATGAGCCTGTCCGAAGTGCTGTCGCTTGTGGAGAGGGTACGAGCGAACTCGATGGGCGATCGGCACGGCAGTCCCTCCAAGCGCAGGAGGAACATGCCCATCGAGGAGCAGGAGAGCGAGTGCATGTCGGCCGAAGACAGGACACCGCCACCGGTGGCGGACAACCACTAGTCCCTTCCGCATCATGAACATACACTGCGATCGCAGCTGTAAATACACTCCTTCTCCAAGAGAACCACGCTGCTGGGCCGCCTTCGTACCCCGTTCGGAGAGGAGAGCGTTTGATCGGGAACATACTGCCGGGATACCCGAGTTTCGTCTTCCAGCAACCAATAGGCGCCGTAGTTAAGTGGTAAAATTCTCGCTTAGGGTGCGAGAGGCCCCGGTTCGATTCCGGGCGGCGCCCCATCTTTTCATTTTTTGCTAATATACATATGTTGCGTCTGGAATCTGGGGAAGGCAGTTTCGCGCCATCGCACTGCGGAAACGCGTTTTTGCACGCTTGGCGCCATGGCGCACCGCGGAAACGAGAGCTTGCCCTCCCTTGTGGCTCGCTGGGTGAGAGCAGGCTGGGGAAGGTGAGTTGAGCACAGCTTGTCAGGCGGACATAGCCGGCTGTTTTAAGTTATGTGCCCTTCTCGCTTCCAACCAGGCCCAGCAAGGCGCAGAGTGAGCCCACGAGACGGTACTATTCCCCCTCCCCTTCCCCCGTCTACTATTATCTTAGAAGATGTTGTGGAAGAAAAGGTGGTGATGGCGCTGGAGCTGGACCTCACAATCTTTCTCCTCTCCTTGCAGATGATCGTTCACCTCATGAGGCCACAACTTGATGGATGCCCATCCCTGGCCGCCCGGCCCTGCCCGCGCCATTGGCCAAGTTGGCATAAAATAGAAAGGCCTCCGGAGGTGACCCGGAGTGAGTCTCAAGACCCACGCCAGGGTCGTGGTGGTGCCCCAAAGACTCCAAGAGGAGGAAGCTTGACCCTTGGTTCATAACCATGAACGACTTTAAACACTCCTCGAGTTTCTTCAGGTAGGATAAGCGGGAGAAGAACGTCGCGTCATCATGGCCATCCACCGCATTATCACCACAAGAGGGCACGTTGAAAAGCCCCAGGGCAGTTCTATCCGCTTAGGCATCCATCATGCATCTTAGAGAGCAAAGGAGGTAACGGCTGAGTCCCGTGTCCAATGTCCCGGTGACCTCTATTTTTTGATTTTGCATTGGCTACAGAGACCAATGGCGGACGGCTTGAAATTCACTTAAAAAAACAAGAAGGAAGCAAGGAAAAAGGCAAGGAAAAAAGCAAACAAGAAAAAAAAACAAAAAACGTAGATGCGTGGGTACCGGCTGTGCATCGCACCGAGCGCCGTTGGGGACACACCCGAAGATGAGTCGGTGATGCAGCTTGCGTGCCCGCACACCGACGACGCTGCGCCACTACTCGCCCAGCTGCAAATAGATTTTCCTAGCGTGCCCCGCCACGTCCGTCCCGTTATAGGTCTGAGGTTCGTGCACAGATCTTAGCTGCCACGCTCTTTTGATGAAGTGGTGGATGAGGTGGTGAGAGTTAACGACAGCATACGGCCAGACATCTCATGGATATATCTTCTTATTTTACTGAATGTGCAAAACAGAGAAGCGTTCTATCCGCTGGTGGAGAGCGGCAAAAAGACGACCACCATCCGCTACTTCCCGGGCCACATCCATTGCCCTTCGGCCCCTGTGCTGCCCCTGCAGCTCAACCCCTCTCAGGGTACTCTCTTCTTGCTCTGCGCCACACACCGCACACGCACACGCACGCTCAATGCAGCCTTGGCGCCACAGAGATTGTCGGGTCTCTGCGCATCAAGGCGCTCGAGGTCAAGCCCTACGCGGCGATCACGGAGGCGGACGCCAGGCGCGACGGGTTCAGCGGCCGCGAGGAGCTGGCCGCCATCCTGCGCGACATCTACGGCGACGTGCAGCCGCACGAGCTCATCTCCATCTACGAGTTCGAACTCCTCCCCGCCAGGCCTCGCGACTCCCTTACCTTGGTCAAGGGCCTTCTGCCGCTCAAGGACCTCTGCGTCGACGCCGTCATGACCGACATGATGTCGCACCTGCGCCTGAACTCGTCTTCATCATCATCGTCGTCGGCGTTGTCGGTGTCGCTCGGTTCGACGCTGCCGCAGCCGATCGCTGAGTCGCTGCTGGCGACGGCGATCAGTCGCAAGGTGCTGAGCGACGACAACGTGGGGCACTTCCTGGACCCCGAGATGCGGCAGCTGTCACTGGCCGGCGGCGAGAACCTCACCCGGCGCACCCTGGCGCGGATCCTGGCGACGCCGTGCCTCCACCTGACCCACCTCTCCCTCTCGCGGTGCGTCAACATGACCTCCAAGGATCTCATCGCCTTCTTCACCGAACTGTCAGGTATGCGAGCCATCATTGCAGTTGTGTGTGTCGTGTGTGAGTCGTGTGTGTTGGTGGTGGTGGTAGTAATACTGGTAGTTGTGTGTGTGTGTGTGTGTGTGTCGTGTCCGTCTGATGGACGTGTGGTGCAGATAAAATGGCGGATGGGGCGGGGCTGCCACTGACGAGCCTGGACATCACGCGGTGCCCGCGAGTCAACGATCAAGTGGTCGCCACCGTGGCCAAATGCTGCCCCAACCTGCGGTACGATCGCCCTGGCCGAGGACTCGGTCTTGTCTACGTCGACCGTTCGTGCGTGCCTGGCACCACCATCTGACAACGAAACGCGCCGTTGCGCAGAAAAATCGATCTCACCCGCTGCACGAACGTGAGCGATGCCGCAATAGTCTCGCTCGCGCAGGCCTGCAACGACCTTCAGGAATTGATCGTCTTCGCCTGTCCCAAGGTACGACACCACGTGTCGTGTCGTGTCGTGTCGTGTCGTGTCGTGTCGTGTCGTGTCGTGTCGTGTCGTGTCGTGTGCGCCAATAAGGAACGAGGCCTTGTGCAGATCACCAATGCGTCGATCTTTGGGGTGCTTCCTGAACACTGCACGGCGCTGCGAGCGCTGTCGCTTTCGCGCTGCCGTCTCACCGACACCGCAGCGTCGGGCGGCCTCGCCCGCCTCTTGGCTCGAGCCCCCGAGCTCGAGGAGCTCGGCCTCGGCCGCTGCAAGAGAATCGCCGATTCGGCTCTGGCCGCCATCGGTACCGCGCCTCCTCGGCTTACTCGGGCTGCCCCACCGTGTGTCGTGTCGCTGATCGTGTTCTGTGTGGTTGTGCTGTGTGTCGTGTCGTTGGTCGTGTCGTGTCGTGCTGCAGCTGCTGCGTCGTGCGCTTCGACGCTTCAGTTCCTCGATTTGACCAGCTGCTCGGCCTCAGACCAAACCCTGCGGATGATCGGCGCAAGGTACGCTTTATTTTTTTAATTAATAATAACTGATAACAATACTGCCTATTTTGTATATTTTTATTTTTATTTATATTTTTATTTATGTATTTTAAACCAATTCGCATGGTTGACATTCTTCCGTGTGTTATGGCGATCAGCTGCCGGCGACTGCGGACGCTGTATCTGTCCAACTGCCCCGTGGTGACCAACGAAACGGTGCAGGCCTTTGCGCGCAGTTGCCGTGAGATGCGGGCGCTCTATCTGTCGAGCTGCTCACTCGTCACCGACATCGGAGTGCTCGAGATCGCCTACCACTGCAAGGAACTCAACGTGCGTCTTCTCGCCATCCATCCAACCACCACCCACCACCAACCAACCAACCAACATCAACCAACCACCATCAACCATCACCAACCACCATCAACCACCATCAACCATCATCAACCAACACACTTCGTGTGCGCAGGTGTTGAACCTTTCCGGGTGCGTTCGAGTCACGAATCTGTCCCTGTGCGAGGTGGCTCGTCAGTGCCCTTCGCTGAACACGCTCTACCTGGCCAACTGCGAGCTCGTCACGGGCAAAGTCATCCACGCCCTCCAAGAGTGCTCTTCCCTCACCTTTTTTTGTCTGTTTATTCATTTAGAATTCTTTATATTATATTATTATGTTTTATTGTAATATTATATTTGTGTTTTGTAAACTGTTTGGTGGCAAATCCAAACACAACGCAGGCATTGCCAAGGGATGAAGCTCTTGGAGCTGTCGGGTTGCAACCCGTTGATCGCCACCTTTGGCGAGGAGAGCCTGTCCGCCATGCACAACCTTCAGGCTCTGGTTCGCGCGCCTCCTCCATTCCCCCTTTCTACCATAAGCCTCTACGCTCACGCACGATGGCACACGCACGATGGCACACGCACGATGGCACACGCACGATGGCACACGCACACGCACACGCACACGCACACGCACACCCACACGCACGATGGCACACGCACACGCTCAGGATGTGTCGCGCTCGACGCATGTGCGGGACAGCAACCTGGGGCACATCGCGCGGCTCTCCTGCCTGACCTACCTCACCTTCTCCGACACCAACATCAGCGACGAGGGCGTGATGCACCTCGCCAACGGTACGCGCCGCGTGTCGTATGCTGCGTGTCTCGTGTGTGTCGTGTCATTGTCTCACGCGCCGCTCGTGCTGTCGCACGCGCACACAGGGTTCTTGCCGCGGCTCGAGTGGCTCATTCTGTCCAACTGCCTGAAAGTCACCAACATGCGCTGCGTGCACCACCTCCTCGACAACCTGCCCGTCCTCGCCAAGCTCTTCCTCTCCGGTACTACCCACCAGCGCCACCGCGACCGCCACCTTAACAAATCACATATATGTTGGTGGCGGGTCCCCCGAAGGCTGCGCGAACCTGGGCTTGCCGGGCTCGAGCGACGAAGGGCCCGAGATACGGACCACCGCACTGCCCACCCTGCAGTACCTCTTCGTCTCCAGTTGCCCCCAATTCCCCGACGAAATGGCCGTCAGCCTCGTCCGACGGTGCGCACACGCACACGCACCACCGCACACGCACCACCGCACACGCACCACCGCACACGCACACGACACGACACACGCACGACACACGCACGACACACGCACACAGATGTGCGCTCACGATGAACGCGTGCGTGCAGGATGCCCAACCTGTCGTCGGTGGTGTTTGCCCAGTCGACCAGCATCCAGGACGCCACGCTGCGCTGCCTGGCGCAGACCTGCACCGACATACGCGACCTGGACCTCTCCATGTGCTCCATGGGCGACGAGGCCCTTCTCGAGGTACTTTTTGTTCTTCACCTCCACAGCGCAACGCGTTGCATCATTAACCGCACACGCCCCACCGCACACACCGCACACACCGCACACGCCCACACCGCACACGCCCACACCGCACACGCACAGGTGCTGATGAGGTGCGGCAAGAATCTGATCGACCTCAAGGTGTCGCACTGCAAGCAGCTGTCGTCGGCCACGTTCACGCAGGCCCTGCGGATACTCCAGCACCTGGAGACGCTGGCCGTCCCCGGCTGTCCCAACTTTGACGCCCCCGTCTTGCGGTACTCACAGACCCCCCCAGAGACACAAACATTGATAAATTTTGACTTGTGTGTGGTGTGTGTCGTGTGTGTCTGTGTGGTGTGTGTGTTGTGTGCCATAGGCAAGTGCCGGAGCTGTGTCCCTCGCTGTCCAAGATAGTGCTCGGACGCGAGGGCATCAGCAACCGAACCAAGGCCGAGGTCATGGAGCAGCACCCAGGCCTCGAGATCGTGTAGCTTGCGACGTATTGGCCGAGCGCACAACAAACCAAAAGGAAACATTGTACCCCGCAAACAATCCACACTTATGATTTGACGTCACAGCTACAGAAAAACAAATGTGAGCTGTTCATTCTCTCTTGCAACCGATCACTGCACAATGGTCGGCATCTGCAAGAAGCGTTCCATCCTGCGGCGGAAGCGCTCCTCCTGGGAGGCGCTGTCCGAGGCGTCGCCGGTACCCGGCTGGGGAGCGGCTGCAGAGGCCTCGGCGGGCTCGGACTGCTGCTGGTGATCCTCCTTGCCAGCGTCCAGGGTGTAGTCGTGAATGAGAGTGCCCTCGGGCAGCACCATGTCCTCCACGACAATGTAGTGGCCCTCGCACGTTCCCTCTACGACCGGCAGATCTATGCGTGTCGTGTGTCGTGTGTCGTGTGTCGTGAGTGCGCACATGGCCAAGAATGATAATAATGCCGAGTGGAGCGTACCAGCCAAAGGCGCGTTCTATTGGTGATCGTGGCGAGAAGGTGAAGGTCAACACAACAACCAAAAACAGGGCAGCCAGAGCGATGGGGGGGGGGAGAGAGAAGAGCGTACCACGTGCGGGATGATGTTGAGACGGGCGGGTCCGCGCCAGGCGTCCTTGATCTTGACATCCTTCGGCAGCAGGCTGATCAGCTGCGCGATCTCCGCCTCGCCTGCGACCAGGAGTCAAAAAATGGTGTGTCGTGTGTGTCGTATCGTGTGTGTCGCGTGTGTCGTGTGGTGCGTACCGGTGACGCTGGGGATGACTTTGAGGTTGATCTCGGGCTTCTCGAAGAACTTGTAGGCCTGGGAGAGGTCGAGGCGGTGGTGCTTGTAGACCATGCTGCCGGTCGCCACCTCCTGCTGGCCGTACTTGGTCTCACCGTACAGCGTGTCCTTGTCCACCGTCTGTGTTATTATAGGTCCGAACCAACCACACATAGGAGTTAAAAACAGCCGTAGTGCGCGCAACTCGCCGTCAGAAGAGAAGCAAAGAGCAGAGAAGAGTACCAGCGACGGGAAGCCGAACTTCTGGGGCTGGCCGTGCACTTCTCTGCCGGCAGTGATGGCCGACGAACTGGTCACACACACCACACCACACACACCACACACGTCAAGGCCCAGCAGGGAATGTGCGGTCTTGAGGTCAGCGGTACCAGTTGACGATGGCCATGAGCGGGAAGGTGCAGTCCTCGCCGTTGTACTTGCAGCCCACTGACGCGGTCATTTTCTGATACACGCCGTAGCCTGTGGCCGCACGACACACGACACACACGACGCACGACACACGACACACACGACACACACGACGTTCGCTCAGCGGCTTGGCCGGTCGCACATTAACAGAATGAGAGACAAATTGTGTCTGGCGTGCGCACCAGAGCTCTCGGTCTTGACCCAGGACAGGTGGACGTTGTCGTCGGGCTGCAGAAGCTCGGGCACCCACCGCCTGACGGCCTCGGGGTCGGTCTTGTACGAAATGATCATGTACTCGCGGTTGCTCATCTGCGAAGGGGCCGCTGCACTCACGCACGCCAAAGGTGAGCGTTCACCACACACGCACCGCACACGCGCGATAGCACACACCGCACAGACCGCACACGCACGCGCGGGAGTGGTACCGGGGTAGCTGGGGCAGATGGCGGGCATGGAGGGCAGGTTGAGGACCTTCTCCCTCGTGAGCCCAGCCTTGTCATCCTGTGGCGCCACCTTCGCCTTCTCTTTCTCTGTCGCTTTCGCTTTCTCGGCCGCCGCCGCCAGCGGGTTGCCGTTCATGTAGAAGTTTGCCTCCGACTTCTTTCGCTCGGAGATATAGTCGTGTAGCACGAAGCCGTGGGGCAGGGTCAGGTTGGCCCGGATGTGTTTGCCGCCCACGATCTTGCGGACGGGCAGGTCGGCCGCCGGTGCGTTGACGTGCGGGATGAGGTGGAGCCGCGCCGGACCCTCCCAGGCCTCCATCACCTCAATGTCCTGCAGATTGTAGGCCACCAGCTGCGCGATCTGCGGCTTGAAGTCGTATCCGGGAATGATCTGTGTGTGTGTGTGTGGTGTGTGTGTGTGCGCGCGCGCGGTGTGTGCGGTTGCGCGTGTGATGTGAGTGCGGGTAGGTGTGATGAGAAATGCAAAGAATGGGTTGAGGGCCAACCTTAAGGTTGCAGTTGAGTTTGCTGAGGGAGTTGGTGGCTGTGGTCTTGTCGAGCCGGTTGTACTTGTAGGCCATGGTGCCCATCGCCGCGCGCCTCCCGCCGTACGTCAGAATGCCTGGGCCACCAACCCTCATCATCAATCCTCCGTGTGCGTGTGCGTGTGTGAGTGTGCGTGTGTCATGCGTGTCGTGTCGTGTCGTGTCGTGCGGTGTGCGCACCCGTGAGTGTGTCCTTCTCGACGCGGAGCTCGGCTTCGGCGTACTTCTTGGGGAATCCCCAGATCTCGCGGCCGCACGCGATCGGCGGCTCTGTGTGGTTGAAAGCGGTGATGAATGGTTGATGGTCAACGTGGCCCAGCCCCCCCATCAAGAGCGCTGGCGGCGCGTACCGTCATTGAGGAACATCTGCACGGTGTAGTTGACCGGCTTGCCCTCGTACAGGCACGGCACCACCGTCCCGCTCTCCTGATAGCTACAGACATGTGGATGCATCACCTTACGTCAGAGTGTGTCGTGTGTGTTTGTGTGTGTGCAGGTGTGTGTGTTTGTGTGTGTGGTGTGTGTGTGTGTGTGTGTGTGATGTGAGGATCGAACCTGCCGAAGCCGGAGCTGTCGGGCATGGCGATCCACTCATCTGCGAATGCCAGAATCCGTCAAAACGATAAATCGCAAAGAAAAAAGAAAAAATTTAAAAAAAAAGAGAGAAAAGGCGAGCGTACATAGGACTTGGTTGCTGATGGGCTCGAGGGGTTCGGGGATGACGCGCCGCAGGCTGTCCATGTCGGTCTCGTAGGTCACGATGAAGTACTCCCGGTTCACGAACCGGTACGGTCCCCTGGATGGCAGGTTCATTGCCCATGAACCACCACCAGCACAGTTTTAGCCACGAAGAACGAAAGCGAAGAAAGAGAAGAACGAAAGCGACGGGGGCGTACATGGGGTAGGAAGGGGAGATGGCGGGCATGGAGGGCAGCGCCAGGATTTGCTCGCGGGTCAGACCACCCTGCACGTTTGGTCAGGAGTGAGTTAGTTATCTAGCCTGGTCATGTGGCCCACGCGGCGGGTGAGTGAGATGGGTACGTTGAGGGTGGACGAAGCCAGGCATCGGGTGCCGGACGTGGCCAGCACACAAGGAGCTCCTGAGAGCACCGAACGGGCAGCAGAGTGTGAACGGCGGAGCATGATATGATGTTATCGTTTCTATTGTTAGCTGTTGTGTGTCTTGTTGTGTTGACGGCAGAAAGAATGGCGTGTGAGGTCAGGGTGCCGGCCAAGCAGGTGACGTGGTGTGTGTCGGTGAAGCGAAGAAGGGAAGTGGTGGGTATCCCGTAGGGCGAGAGGTGAAGAGAACGTTGGCCTTTTTCTTTTGGAGGCCGAGAAAACAGAGAACGACGGGACCAGGCCCAGAGCGCCCAAGTTGCCGGAGGCCCAAAGGTCCCAACCCCCAGTTTTTGCTTGGCCCTCTCGCCCTCGAACATGTTCTTCCACAGCCAGCCGGGCAATTTCCGGACACGTCGCGCGTCTCTTCGTTCTTTTGTTGGCCAAAAGTGTACTTACATGCGCGAAGACAAAGAACGAAAGCGACGGTCGAGCTCCCCCGTCTAGAAGGGCGACTCGCGGTACTCGGAGGCGCCCATGCGATACGAGTCCCACGATGACGTGGACGCGCCGCTATGCTGGCCGGGCAGGAGGTTCTCGAAGGTCTTCTGCAGCTGCGCCTTGACCCGCTTCTGCAGCCGGGCCGTGTGCTTGAGCTGCAGCTCGGACGTCAGCACGACCAGCTCGTCCTCGAACTCGGCCATCTGGTCCTCCATGATCTCGTTCAAGTCGCGCTGTGCGTTATTGATGCGTTGTGTGCGTCAGATTCAAAGACAAGGCTGTGCGTCGTGTGTGTCGTGTCGTGTGTGTCGTGTGTCAGGGTCCAGTACCTTGAGCTTCTTGTAGGTGATGCGGAAGTTGAAGGCGCGCGGGGTGTCGCCCGGGCGACTGAAGCCCAGGTCGCGGAAGTCGCGGCTCGACATGCGTGGCAGGCGCGGCGGCGTTTGCGCCGATGACGCCGGCGACTCGTAGCTGTGCGCGCTGTCGACACAAAACACGACCCAGGAAGTTGAGCCAAATACAGTGGTGGGTGCGGTGTGTGCGGTGAGGGCGAGCAGGACTCGTACGACGCTCGAGCCACGCTGTGTCCGGCCACGCCCAGGCTCTGTCGGAGGAGTCCGGCCACGCCAATGTTCGCCACCACTGGAATGTCGACCACGCATTGCAGGCCTTTTGTTAGCGTGTGTCGTGCGTGTGCGGTGCGTGCGCGGAATCGTACTTTCGCCTCCGTTGATCGAGAAGCTCGAGGGAGCCGGCCCGCCGACGGCGCCGGACTCCAACGAGACGTCGGATTCGTCGTCGGAAGATTCGTCGGTCGAGGCAGCCTTGGGCTTGGCCTCCTTCTTGGCCTTGCTCGCCTTCTTCTTCTTCTTTTCCTTCGAGGATTTCTTCTTCCTTTTCTTTTGCTCGCCATCCGAGGAGTCGCTCAGCGAGTGGTTGGAGTCGAGTTCGATTTGGTCATCGTCGTCATCGTTGACGTTGTACTCCCTGTCCAGGATTCGGAAGAGCGCGAAGATGTCCATCTCCTGCTTTCCATGCCCTCCTGCAGAACATCATCAGTTCAGCATACGACACGACACGACACGACCAACGACACGACACGACACACACGACACATGGACACGCGCGACTCTTTCGTACGTTCTTCACGGCGTTCGTGGCCACCACCGTGTGCGTGACCACCACCGTGTGCGTGACCACCATGGTGGCCGCCATCGCCCCCGTAGTGTCCGCCCGCGTAAGCGGCGGCACCCTTGGCCTGGGTTCGACGGGACTGCATTCACAGATGTAAATGTCAGCAACGTATGCCACGACACGCACGACACGCACGACACGCATGACACGCACGACACGCACGACACGGTGCGGGCTGACGTACATATTTGGCGGCGTGGTAGGAGTCTTCAATGATGAAGATGAAGATGTTGAGAATGGCAGTGATGAAGAGGGCGATGAACGAATAGAGGTAGATGGTGGGCACGATCGGATAGGGGTAGTTCTCGTTCAACTGCTCGAACGCAGCTGTTGTCCATCGCACACTGGCGGTTAGCGTGTGCCGTGTGTGCATGTGCATGTGTGTGCCGTGTGTGTGTGTGTGTGTGTGGTGTGTGTGGTGTGTGTGTGTGTGTGTGGTAGTAGACAAGGGAAAGAGTACAGCGGATGTCGTCTCCGTTGAGAAGGGCGAACAGCGTGATGGCCGTGTTGTTGAGATCCTCGAACTGGCAACAATAAAAAAAGAAGAAGTGAGATCACCGGGCTGCTTGCGGTGCGGGAGTGAAGGGAAAGGGGGAGTGGCCCGTACCCGGTTGGAGTAGGGTGAGAACAGGACGACGCCCATGAGCATGTACCCGAAGAAAATGGGGAACGCCGAGATAATGAATCGCGCGATCCGCAATCCCGAGATCCTGCATGACACACACGACACACACGACACACACGACACACACGACACACACACACGCGATAAGATTACAATGGTCACACACGATGATGGAGAACATGGTGGGCAGTCGTGCCTGAGAGTGAGGATGAGGGTGTAGAAGTGTTCGTAGTATTCGAGGTAGCGGAGGATGGTCACCGACGCACCCAGCGCGCCCATGCCCTCGAAGATCGAGTACGCCATGGCCTACACATCATACCTCGCGTCAGCCAAAAGCGCACACGCACACGCACCACCGCACACGCGCATGGCGCACACAGATATGAGGGGGGGAAGGGGGCACGATACCGTTTTGTAGCCGAATTCTTCGATCAGACCCAGCACGGACGCGAGCATGAGGAAGACCGACGTTACGATGATGTGAATATTCCTGCGCGCAACAACGTAACGTTGGGCGGCGGTCAATCCAAGCGCACACACTCGAAAATAAAAAGTGAAGAGAGAAGAGAGAAGAGAGAAGAGAGACGGTCTGACTGACGCACCAGAGGGGGAAGAATTCGAATTTGACGGAGAAGGGGATGCGGGACCAGGCGGGGTACATCTCCTGCTTCATCACCTTTCGAGGAATGGCCCGGTACGTCCGCCTTGTCCTCTGCACGACGCACGACGCACGACGCACAACGCACACGACACACACACGACGGTCGAGTTAGCGCGCGCGTTGCACACCTGACCGGAAGGTTCTGAGAGTGTACCAGGTAGGTGACGATGTTGGTAAAGAAGGCCCGCACGGCAAAGACGAAGGAAATGAAGTTCAGCGCAAACACGATCGCATGAAATATGGTGAATAGGTTCTGCGTCTCCAGTCCTGCGACGATCGCCGCATATTTACAACACACGTTGGGAAACACAACACGCACTTAGTGTTTCGTCGCGATGTCGACGCAAAAATGAAAGTAAGATATATCAATATATACATTACAAATAAAAAGATATATACCTATGGAGGTGGTGTAGTATATCTGCTTGTCGAGGAGCAGTTCGAGGGTGATCTCGCCGCCCTCCTTCGTGTAGAGCAGGAGCACGTCCCACATGAACGGAATCGGACCCAGCACGCCCACGTTCAAGTTGATGAAGTTAAACGACACGCTCATCTTCACCTGCATTGGCACACCACCGCACACACAAACACACACACACACGCAACCGCACACGCAACACAAGCGATGCGTTAGCACATGAAGCATTGAGGCCCAAGGACTTGAGGAGTGGGACGTGCCAGGCGCTGGAAGGCGTCGTTCAGAGAGTCGGGGTCGGACGCGTTGAACGGGCCGAAGGGGTCATCCTGCGTCAGATTGTAGTACACTGCGCCCGCGTCAGCACAAACCGGCCAGCCGGCCAGCCAGCCAACCACCTTAAGCTTCGCCACCACCGTAAACGGAGACAAGACGCACCGTCGGTCTGCTGGATGTCGTCGGCCTGGATGTCCCACGTGTCGTTCTCGAAAACGAAGAAGTTGCGGCAGTAGGAGCTGTAGTGCAGTTGTATGGGCCGCACGTCGCCTAACGTATCTCGATCTGAATGCCGTTGCATGTACATGTCGATAGCCACATTATTCACATCGTAATACTGCACACGCCGACCACACACACACACACACACACAACCAGTCGAAGTCAGCCACGATACACACTAAGGAATTGCACACACGACACACGACACACGACAGGGTGAGTAAGTACGGTGTTGACGGTCTTTTTGAGGGACTCGATGACCTCCTCCATGGTGTGCATGGTGACGCTGGTGACGTCCGGGTCCGAGGTGGCCAGGAACAGGCTCTCGAAGGTGTTGTGGGTGGCGCGCGTGTACTGCGAGGTCTCGACGTAGGCCAGCAGGACCTGGACGGTGACGACGATGAAGATGAGCGCGTGGAGGACCACCTTCCACGGCACCCGGTTGTACTTCTTCCACTTCTGCCACGGGCTGAGGAGCATGGTGTCGGCCAGGGTCATGCGCGGCCGGTCCCAGCAGTGCGCGGCGAGGGTGCGATAGGCCTCGGAGCGCCGCCAGGCCGCGGTGACCTTGGCCTTGACCCGGCCGCCGGGCGTGGCGAGCTTCTCGTCCTCGCGCCGTCGCTCGATCTCCTGCTTCGCCTCGTGCTCGGTGAGCTGCCGCGCCTGGTCGCCATCTTTTTTGCTCTTCTTGTGATGGTGATGTTTGTGATTGTGAGAAGTAGAGGAAGATGAAGATGAAGAGGAGGAAGAGGCAGAGTCGAGGAGGGAAGCCTTCTCCTTGCGCTCGGTCTCTAACCGTTGCATCTCGATGGCGGAGAGGTTTCGCTTGAGGATGTCTACCATGAATCTGTCGTTCGAAAATCACCCGCCCTGCAAATCCGCCCGATGGACAAATGTCAGCGCAAAGAGCGCTGACAAAATTGACATAAATCTTACACTTCTATCGGCACTGCAGATCACTTACATGCTTACATGTGATGCAAACCACGATCAATTCGATTCATATTAATGAAAATAATAAATCAAAAAAGGGGTTTGGCTCTACTAACCAGGCAGGCAAACGTTTGGCAGATCCTGATTGCAATCGATCAGGCGGTGGAAGGTGAGGATTGCAGTGGCAACGAAACGTCCATAGACCACGGAGCGAAAGGAGCTGCAATCGTTTTCTTCACAACATCAGGAACTAGAAAACGCCCTGCTGGGACAGAAAGCACCACGGCATGTTATGTGTCGACCGCCGTGAGACCACCACCATCATCAACTCCGACAACCAACAGGCTCGGCCGAGGTTGGTTGCGGTCTGTGGTCTTCATGAAGGGTTGCCCACTACTGCTCCATCTCCTTCTCCTTCTCCTTGTCCTTGGTCTCGGTCTCGTCGGTGGTCGCAGGCGTGGCGGCGCTGGGGGCGTCGACGGCTGGGTGGTCCTCCTCGTGAGTGAGGAGGAGGGCGAGCACGGCCGCCTTGTCCTGATCGTTCAGGAACAGCTGCGCGCAGCGACCGGCCTTCCACGCGGCCACCTCGACCGTACTGTCCACGCGAAAGACATTGACACGTCAGCACGTCACGCACACGCACCACCGCACGCGCAGGCAGACACGTACTGGTTGAGTTCGGGCAGGTGAACCTCGAAGACGCATCCGCCGTTGTCTGTTGAGAGGGAAAGTGGTAAGGCGATGACTTTGCCCCGTGGACTGGCGTGTCACGTACCGAGGGCGCCGAGCGCCTGCTGGGTGGGCTCGAGGAAGGAGGTGACGGGCGGTGATCGCTGCTTGACGAGGAGCAGGAACTCGTCCTTGGTCAGCTTCACGATGCGCTTGCCCATGAAGGGGGACAACACCGACAGACCCTACACACACGCAACGCACGACGCACGACGCACATGCAATCAGCGAATGGTGACGTCAAAGCTGCAGTTGCGCCCGAGAGTCGTCGAGGCGCACCTCTTGGCTGGGGCGGTAGCGGCAGCCAATGTTGGGCGGGGCGTGCTTCTTGAGCACTGCCACTCCGGTGTTGATAGTCTGGCGAAGGAAATGTCGTGGTGTGAGCGGCACGCGCAGGAGCGTGGGAGGCGAGGAGGGAGGCTGTACTCGTCGGAGTCCGTCCTTGCAGTTGAAGAGGATGTCCTTCACGCCATCGGAGACCAGGTAGATGGAGAGGGCCGCCTCGGCTCGCACCATCAGCTGGGACTCGGGGAACTCGTCCTTCACACCGTAGTACTCCCTGCCACCGTCGCGAGGTGAGCACAAAACACGACACACGACGGGAAGGGAGGCCGGAGCGCGCGTACTTGGCAGCTTGCCACTCGGAGAGCATGACGCCGGTGAGCGGGAGGAAGGGCTCCTCCTTGCCCCACTTCTTTCCACCCCGGCTCCTTCGCGTCGACGACGACGAATCCTGAGCGGCCTCGCCTTCTTCGCCCTCCCCGGCGGCGGCCGCGCCATCGGCGGGCGTGTCGCCGCGCATCTCCTTGCCGACCAGCTCCTTGACGAGGAACTTGAGCTGCGGATCGACCACGATCTGCATGTCGTCGTCGTCTTCGTCGTCGCCGTTGCCCTTCTTCTTGCCCTCGGTCTCGCCTTCTGCGGCGGCGGGCGGCTTGCCGTGAGGCATCTCGGCCACCTTCTGGATCACCGAGACGAAGAATCCGCCCGTGTTCTGGTCCTGCGGATACACACGCACGCTACAAGCACCGCAACGTCAGCCAATAATAAAGAGAAATAAGCAATAAAAATAACATAAACAATTAATATCAAATATCAAAATAAATAAATAAATAGGCGTACCATCGCTCGAGGTGGAGATCCTTGGCGTTGGCGGGCGGGAAGCACGAGGCGTGGATGAACTTTTTGCTTCGGCCCGGCAGGGCGTCGTGTGCCGAGTACCAGCCGGGAGCCCACTTGATCTCTGCCTCCTCTTCGGCCTTGTTTCGCTTTCGCGGCTTGTTCATGTCGAACACCTGACACACAACACGAGCGAGGTTGGTAAGCTTTGCATCTGACGTTTGCGCGTGCGCAGTGTGCGTGCGTGCGTGCTACCTCCCACGTGGTAAGTCCAGGCCGACGCTTGAGCTCGGGCAGCTGATCAGAGACGTCGACCAGCTCGAGCGCGCCTGCAACAAGCAAATTCTTGTCAGTGTTCGTACTTCGCGTTGGGGTGAAAGGTGGAAGAGCGTACCCTGCGCACGGTTGAGGAGCGCAGCGACGACGGCCTCGTTCTCGACGGGGTTGAGCGAACATGTGGAATAGACCATGCGTCCGCCAATCTTGAGCAGATGCGCACCACGCGTGGCAATGCGCAATTGCAGCGTGTGAATGCCTGGCAAGGAACGGTGAGTAACATGTGATTGTGGCCAGGGGCTGCACACCGAGAGCCTCGGTGCGAGGAAAACTTAGTAATACCATTGGCAAGGTTGGGGTGCCACTTGCGCCACAGATCGATGTTCTTACGCAGAGTGCCGTCACCGCTGCACGGCACGTCGGCCAGAATACGGTCGAATGCCAGATCGCGCTCTCCTGTTTGGTGTGTACGCTCACGCGTTAGCGTTTCGCGCGCCTATAAACAAAAACATAAATAGAAGGAAAAATAAATAGTGTAGTGTGTACCGGCAGAGGAGTTCGAGGTGAGGGTGAGACGCGGGAAGGACTGGGCGGGGAAGTTGGTGACCATGCCGCAGGGGCTGGCCAAGCGCTTCATCTGATGCACCAGCATGTAGCACCGCTTCTCGTCCACGTCGTTGGCCACCACAACACCAGCTGCAGCCAGCACACGCAGAGATGGCGTCAGTACTAACAACCGCATAGCGGCGGCTAACCATCGTTGAGACGAGGGACTCGGTACTCGGGTTGGTGCTGTTGGCGTCCTTGTGCATGGTCTCGAGCATCTGTGCCGTCTTGGAGCCGGGCGAAGCGCACATGTCGAGGACCCAGTGGTGGCCCTTGACGTCGAGGAACAGAGGAGGGAGCATGCTCACGGCCTCCTGACGCGACACATTGCCCTACAAAAGCAAAAGCCAAAAAAAAAGTAAAATAAAGAAAAATAAAAGAAAAATAAGGCGATGATCGTACGTTCTCGGTCTGTGCGACGAGGAATTTACGGAAGCGATTGAAGATGGGTGATTTCCTCATCTCCTTGCGTCCGGCGCTAAGCTGCCACGCCAGGCCTCCAGGGTACCTGCACGTTCATCGACAAGCAAAGTTAATGCATGTCCATCTCGATCTCCGCTACAGAAATCGCTTCGTGTAGCGACATGTCGAGAAGATGACGCACCAAGGGATGCGCTCGAAGGAAAAGGCCTCGTCCTCGATGTGAGACGCGGCCTCAGCCATGCCAGGACGGAAGAACTCAACGATCTTGGCCGTCATCAGAGGCTCGAATGGCGAGGACGATGTGACGCGGATGGTCGTGGGGAGATCCTTGCGCATCGTCTCGAGCAGCAGCTGCCAGTCCTGCTCGAGTTCGGCCTCGCCATCAGTGCGATCAAAGCCGAGCACCTTGCGGTAGTAGTCTTCGAACAGGGCGTTCTTCTTCTCGACAGTCCACGATGCCTTGGGCTCGCCGAGATTGAACCAGACCGCCTCCTTCTTCACTCCATCAGCGCCTTCCGCTCCAGCGGCCGGTGCCTTATCTTCCCTCTTCTTCCTCCCACCACGGCTGCCCTTCCATTTGCCCATCTTCTCCTTGTTGCAAATCAGATCGAATTCACAATTGAATTTTACAAACGCATTCGTTTCGTTTCCGTCAGCAGCAACTCCGAACAGATTCGTCTAATCAAATCAAAGAAATAAAGGAGAAGACGGCAAGACGACTTCGAGACCTGCACCCATGGCCCACCTCACTGCACAACAGCAAACAATAGATGGAGTCGCCAGCCACTGCTCCTGAGACCACCTGCACCGAAGAAACGCGAGCAGCGCCGCCTTCTCGAAATACGGTGGTGCAGTTAGCACCTGTTGGCCTCTTGCCCGGTATCAGCCCCTTCTTGAGCGATGTGGGCCAAAACTATGTACGACGTCTTACATCGTAGGGCTTGATGGTGATGATCGCGTGAGCAGGCCGGATATGCGTGCTACACGGCCCGAAGGTGAATGGGTACTCCTTCCGGCTTGACGAGATGGGCATCACCCACGTCGTCACCCTCCTCAACGACCAGTCGGAGGAGAAGAAGGCCCGCGTACATACCTACCACCTGCATTCTCCACCTCCCTTGACTAACGGTGATGGTGGACGTCTTAGGTGGTAGAGCGCCAGGCCAAGAAGCAGGGCGCCGAGTGGATATGGCTGCCTCTGCAGGGCGCGTCACCACCGCCTCCCGAGGACTTCGCGCGCATCTTGGCGTACATCGCTCGCATCTCACGCACACGCACCACCTCACGCGCACACGCAGCTCATCCTAGTTTTCGTTCAGGGCGATGAGACAGCTACGGGAGGCGCTGGCGAAGGAAGACACGGGAGTGCTCGTTCACTGCTCGGCGGGCCTGCATCGCACCGGCATGATTGCCAACGCGCTCCTCCGGTTCATCGGCCACGACGAAGCCGGCGCACTCGAGGTGCTGCGACAGAGCCGAGAAAAGACGGCCAGCGGCGTGGGCAAGCATCGCGTTGCCTGGGCCGACACCTTCTTGGCGTGGGCCAAGGACCAATAGCAGTAACTTGTGCTCTTTGATTTCGGGCTGTGTGTTGTTAGCACATCACCATCATCGATCATCATCGATCATTATCAGTTCTTCTTCTCCTTCCTCTCGGCGATGAGCTTCTTGTACTCGCCGGAGAGGTGGGCCGTGTACGAGAACACCAGCGACAGGAAGTTGATGTCCACCACCTTCAGCAGCATGTGCAGGCCCACGGCAAAGTAACCCTGATCGCGAACCACTACAAAAAGGCAACACACGACACGCGCGTGTCAACTGGTGCGGGCAAGTGTGCGGTGGGTCGCGAGGCATACCAGTCGCCTGGCCGATGCTCTTGAACATAGTGTCGGCAATGGACGCGGGCGAGTTGGCGGTCTTCTGGAAGAACGAGAGCGAGGCGCTCTTGTGGGCGGTGTCGCCCGAGTAGAAGGCCGTGTCGACAGGCGACGGGTGCAGCACAAAGACATCGATGCCATCCTCTGCAAAATAAATTAATAAATAAAGAAGAAAGTAAATAAAAAGAACGAAAAAGAGAGAGGAAAAGAACGAAAGAGAGGAAAAAGAAGGGCGACGTACGCTTGACTTCGCAGGCGAGCGAGGTGGCAAACTCGGTGAGGAAGGCCTTGGTGGCACCGTAGATGACCGAGAACGGGCAGGGCATCAGGCCTGCAGACGCACCGCACACACCGCACACAAGCGTAATGATCAGAACGGAAGTACGGAAGGGAGACAACGGGCGAGGAGCGAACCGGCGGGCGAGGAGGTGAAGGAGATGGCGCCGCGGAGCTTCTTGGCGATCATGCGGCTGAGGAAGTGGTGGGTGATCTTCACAGCGCAGGTGGCGTTGACGTCGTAGTTCTTCAGCTGCCTGTCCAACGGAATGTCGGCGAACAACTGCAACAACACACATACAACACCCACACACATACATCAACATAAACGTCAGCCATGCACCCTATAATAGTATTAACAGTAATAAAACACGATCGTACTCCGATGATGATGTAGCCGGCGTTGTTGAAGAGCAGGCTGACGTCAATGTCGTCGGTGGCCTCAGCAATGGCCGGCATGTAGTCTCCGGAAGAGCCTGTAGCACGCCCAAGCCCAAAAATAACCCAAAGAAGAGAGTGAGGCGACGAAATTGTTTGCGTGGCTATGGGAGCCAGAAGTGAAGCGCACCCGAGAGGTCGACGCCGACGGCCCTGAACTCCAGCTGGGGGTACTGGGCCTTGAGCTTGCTGTGGAGCTCGTCCAGGAGCTTGTCCTGCAGCGCTACGATGACCACGTTGATGCCCTGTCCCCGCGGCCTCCCGCGTCAGCCACCGTCGCTTTCATTTTTCTTTACAAAAGAACAAAGGGGGTAGATTGGGGGGGGCAATACCTGAGAGGCGAGCTTCTCGGTGAGGGCGCGGCCGATGCCGGACGAGCCTCCGGTGACGACGGCCCACTTAGCGTTGTACTTCTTCTTCAGGTCCTGGTCCTTGTAGACATAGGACTGGAAGATGAGGGGCACTGCGAAGGAGAAAAATGAAGAATCAGATCAAGATTCGAGCTTAGATTTTTGCAGGCGGTGTAATCGCAATCGAGGAAAGCGGAAAGATACCGAGGTAGCTCAGGAGCGAAAGGGCGACGCCCGACCACACGGCCGCCTGAATGTACCACCAAATCGTGCACACAAACTCGAACATGCTGGGCTTGACGAAAACGACGAACAAAAGCCACACCAAGCAAAATTAATTATAAAATAATATTTGGGGGCGATACCAATAATAATAAAAAAGGCGCGAAAGGACGCGTAGCTCGACAAAAAAGAGTGATCATAGCACAGAGCGGTCGCGTAGCGCTTGGATCTGAGCGTCTCTCATGCTGAGGAGCTCGCGCAGCACTTCGTCAGTGTGTTCGCCGAGCGCGGGCGGGGGCAGGCGGCATTCCGGCGGCGTGCGGGACATGTGGATAGGGCTGTTCATCAGCGGCACCGGCGCATCCGCACCTAGGATATAAAGAAGACGATATACTTATTTTAACACGCCCACCAGTTTAAGTGGTAATGTTGCCACGACGCGCATGGATGACAGTACCAGAAGCGGGATGGTCAAGATGAAGGAACATGTTGCGGTGGTGGAGCTGAGGATCGGAAAATGCCTGGGCGATGTCGTTGACTTGTCCGCAGGGCACGCCCACCTCTTTGAGTGCTCCGATCCAGTCCTGCTGCGTTCGCCGCTTGGTGAGCTCCGTGATCTCGGACTCGAGTGCCTTCCTGTTCTCTACTCGCCTGCACGCCATTCAACCGTGTGTGTGCGCGCGCGCGCGTGGTGAGTTAGCATTTGTGTGAGTGGCGACGAGAGAGCGAGAGCGTACTTGGCATTGGTGATGAATCGAGGGTCGGCGGCCAGTTCGGGTTTGCCAGCAGTCGCGCAGAACTTGGCGAACTGCGAGTCGTTCCCCACCGCCAGTATGAAGTAGCCGTCCGATGCCTCAAATGACTGTGGCACGCACGGTGCGCTTTAACAGTTGGACACCACACAGAAGCAATCTCGAGGAGGGAGCGCGAGAGCACACCTGATACGGCGCAATGTTGGGGTGGTAGTTGCCCATGCGCTGCGGGGCCTTGCCCGACACCAGGTAGTTGCTGGCCTGCGTGAATGTAGTGCAAACGTACAAACATTGGAATTATTGTAGAAAAATAAAAATAAACAAAAATGAATAAATAATACCTACCTGGTTGGCCAGGAAGGCCACGGAAACGTCGAACAGGCTGAGGTCGATGTGCTGCCCCTCGCGCTTCCCCTCCGACTGAGCGTCGCGCTCGAGCAGGGCGGCCAAAATGGAGGACGTGGCGTAGAGGCCCGTCATGATGTCGACGATCGCTACGCCGACCTTCATGGGGTGTCCCTGCGGGTCGCCGGTGATCGACATAAGGCCGGACATGCCCTGCAGAAGAAAATCGTAGCCGGCCTGATCCTTGCGCGGCCCGGTCTGCCCAAACCCGGTAATAGAGCAGTAGATTATCGCTAGACGGCGTGTGTGCGCGTGCGTGCGAGCGAGTGTGTGTGTTGTGTGTGTGTGTGTGTTGTGTGTGGTGAGGGTGGTTTGCGTGCGTGCGTTGGCATGAGTGGCTCCAAGAATACGGGGCTGGGCTGGTAGTGTGGGCGTACAGGGATTGACCTGCTTGAGCGACGCGTAGTCGAGGCCGTACTTGGCCAGCCCGCCCGCCTTGAAGTTTTCCACGACCACGTCGCACTTGGCTGCCAGCTGTCGGATGAGCTGTTGGGAGAAGCTTACGTAAGTGCACTTAGCGCGCATGATGTTGGGTCAGCGGATCTTTCACACACCTCTTGGCCCTCAGGTCGCGTGATGTCGCACGTGATGGCCCGTTTGCCGCGGTTGGCCGATAGGAAGTAGGCCGATTGCTTGGTGTTGTTGCCTTCCTTGTCCTGTTTGTGTGGACCACTCACGCCCCATGACTCAGCTGTGGCGTCATCCACGGGGTGCGTGTGCGTGTGCGTGTGCGTGTGCGTGTGCGTGTGCGTGTGCGTGTGCGTGTGCGTGTGCGTGTGCGTGCCTTGATGAAGGGCGGACCCCAGCCTCGAGTGTCGTCGCCCTGCTGCGGCCGCTCGACCTTGATCACGTCGGCCCCGAAGTCCGCCAGAGTCTGTGTCGCCCACGGGCCTGTGGGCACAAAATTGAGAACCCAAAAAATGTAAATATGTAAAAATGTAAAATAAAGAAAAGCACGCGTCCGCACCAGCGAGTACTCGGGACAGGTCAAGCACACGGACGTGGGAAAGAGCTCCCCTCACTGGACTGGCAATGTGTGCTGTCCTGCGGCCACCGCTGCCAATAAACTGCGAACTCCGGTGAGAACAACCAGAGGGGGCTAACTGGGGGGTTATGGTCCAGTACCATGTGCTGTGGCGTTAAGCTGGCGCGTGTGGCAGGTGAGAGAACCACATGTGCCCGATCAAGGAGCGTCCGCGAAACAACTGCCCGAGCGTGCATGGCCTGGCCTGGAAATAAATTGGCCTTTTTCCTTGCACTTTTCATTGTGCCCCATCCTCAGGAAATGTAAACAATAAAAAGTGCGCAATCACCACCTGTACCAATGCAGTTGTAGCCAAGCAAACAAGGCATGCTGTTTCCTCAACACTTAGTGGACCACCATCAAGGGCCTCCACCCCTCCCCCAGGGGTGGAGGCCCTTGATGGTGGTCCACTAAGTGTCCAGTGTCCTTCTTGCTCTTGGTGCTTGAGGGCATGCTGAAGCCCTTGGAGTTGTTCTTTGAGATGGTGGCCTTTGTGGCCTGGAAGGTGGCTGGGGGGCCACCCTTGGGTTTCTGGGTAATGTGCACCAGGTCCTCTTTTGAGAACCTGGTGCTCATTCTTCAGGAATGAGCAGTGAGCAGCAATCAACACATGAATTTGAGTGGTTGAGGGTCTCAAAGGCCTCCTGAAGCCACTTGGGATTGAGGGCACTGAGGTTGAACAGGGGTGACATAGAAGACCCAGTAGATGATGGAAGAGGCTCCTCCAACTCTGTGGCCAAATGGTTGGCATTGAGAAGGACAACTAATACAGGGATTTGTTTCAACTTAAATAATTTTTATTGTTGTAGACATGCATAAAAAGTTAAAACAACATGGAAGTGTTCCCCACTAGTCCCTTGGGTAACCATAGTTACCCCAGGTAGTGTGAATTATGCCTGTTCTTGTTGCAAGCCAGAGTGGCCATTGCTGTGCTCATTCCTTTATCAACTTTCACCAGCACACCTGTGCGACACTGCCTGGAAAAATCGAGGAGAGGGCAAGGAAAAGCACCCAGAGTTGCGGAGTCTGGTAATCAAGAATTGCCCCATTAGGGGCTGATCACCCGTTTGGTCACTATAAAAGGCGTTCGGGCAGCAGTCTGACCGATCCCAGAACGAAGGACAAGTACCACCTCCCTACACCCGCAAGTCGCCAACGATGTGCTTCAAAGCCAAGTGCCTGAACTGTGGAAAGTGGACGTGGAAGGGCTGCGGCAAGCATATCGACTCGGTCATGACCCAGATCCCCGCCGCCGAGCAGTGCCACTGCTCGCCAGAGGCGCGAAAGCCCGAGTGAAGTGCCCCGCAGTGCTCTCTTCCACGTTCTCCGCCAGACTAAGCGCTCCGCCCAGGACACACAAGCAACGATAATCAAGGTCGGGTCCGAGGACTGCCGGCACCCTGCGCAAGAGGAGAGAGCAACTTGTACAGCCATAAAGCAGATTCTTCCATTCATGATTTACATCTTGTGGGGGATGGGTATCGTGCCGGCGTACGCCCCACACCCAAGCGCAAGAAAACGGCGTATTTTTCCAGGAGAAGAGCAGATCGATCTTGCGGGTGGGAGCTCCAAACTTGCAACCCACAGTTTACGCTACACGCACGCCAAGCAAGTCATCAATCACCCACCAATTCACGTTCAATCAAATCGTTATTTCAAGTAGAAATCATAATGTCTGAGGATGGAGTAGATGTCAATCAGCTGGTCCCCATTACCCGAGAGGTTCGCGTTCTTCGTTGCTTTAGCAGTCTTCACCACGCCTCCTGCCGGCCAATTGTTAACGTTGAAATTGATGCATCTTTCCCATCTTTCCCGTTAGATCCTTCGCCAATACTATGAGACGTACCCGGCCGACCCTCCCTCCGACAACTTGAAGGCTCTGCGCGCCGAAGTACAGACCGCCGCGCACAAGGTACCGCGACTTGTGCAGGACAACTGATTTTCAGCCCATTTACACGACCTTCTCTTTGCCGTCCCTTGCAGCTCGGCCTCAAGTTGCCTGAAAAGTGGAACCACGAAGGCGAGTCGGGGGCTGAAGTCCAGGCCGATGATGGTTCGCGCCCGCTACTCGAATCGTGTTAGATTTGAAACAACGGATTCTAATCTCTCACACGACTGCTTGTGTGGCGCAGAGCTCAACCGCGAAGTGCTGGGCCAGAACTTGTTGACAGTGCCGCACAAGATGGACGAAAACATCTGGCGGTCGCGGCAGCAGCTCGAAGAGATCCTTCACCTGCTCGAACCCGCCCAGCTCGATGACGTCGAGGTACGAATCTATCCTGACCAGCGTAGCTATCGCTAGCCACTACGCGAAGCACACCTTATCCTTCTATCTCTATGTTGCTGCAGACCGCTGCCAAGGGCGCGTCGGGAGTGTCCTTCGACGAATGGAAGGCTGCCGTGGATGGCATCCGCACCAAGGCCAACGCTGCCTTTGAGCGCCTCCAGGAGTTCCAGAAGGGAGGAATGAAGAAGGTGCAGCACATCATCTCGACCTTCCTCCCCAACGACTTCCGTATGTCGATCGTGAAGGCTCAGCAGGTAACGTAGCCTCTCGCCTCCGCCCATTTTCTTTTGGTTCGCCATCGGAAGTGCCCACTTACCCCTTTCCTCACCACTATGGTACCACCAGGAGCGAAGCGAAGCCAAGCGGGAGGAGATGGTCCAGGCCCTGATCGCCTCCGGCGGTTCAATCAAGGACAAATACGACCTCTACTGGAAGCTGCAGCTCGAGAGGTTTGCTCATCGCTTGGCGAGTCACCCGCCACTTAAGCTCATATCTATCGCGTGGTGGGGTGCAGACGTCAGACGCTGGTGCACATCGGTAACGCTACGGGCGCCTACAAGGCAATCATCAAATACGTGGGCGGTGTCCCCCAGGTGCTGCTCGACTTCATCAAGACGGGTACGCGCCAGCTGCTCGCGCGCAAGTTTGTCGCTTCGCTGGCACCACTGTCTTACTGATCCTTATCGTCGTCGCATAGTCAACGACACTGCCGGCCCGATGGAGGAGCTGCGAATCCGCTTCGGTCCCAAGTCCTACTTCCTCACCGAGTTCATCAACGCTTCGTTCCTCTATATGGCCGCCCTCTTCCACGTCGTCGCCTCCGACGACGCCGAGCTCGCCGCGCGCAAGAGCGAGCTGTTGGACGGCAAGCTCGTCCAGGAGATGCAGTTTGTGGAGAAGCTCGTCGCCGCTTACGATCAGGAGGCCAGCGCCTACCTTGAGCAGCAGATCAAGATCCTCGAGAACTCGCCCTTCTTCGTGACCAAGGAGCAGGTCGGCGGGCTCAGCGGACCCGGCGAGGAGAAGGAGGTGCTGGTGGCCAAGGTGCACGAAGAGAAGATCGCGGTCGAGGCCGGTGACGAGGTCGCGTGGGAGTTCCTCACCAAGAACAAGGACATCGACTTCTTCGTCACCTTCACCAAGGACGGCACCAAGAACGAGCAGATCGTCAAGGCCAAGGAGAGATACGAATCTCACGTCAACAAAGTCACCGGTACCCACTTCCCCTCGTCATCTTCTGTGTGTGCGTGTGCGGTGGTGCATGTGTCGTGTCGTTGGTCGTGTCGTGCGCTGACGAGGTTGACAGGGAACCACGGTTGCGGGGTGGCGGGAACGTACAAGCTGGTGTGGGACAATTCGTACTCGTGGCTGACCAAGAAGCAGCTGGTCTACAAGGTCTACAAGAAGAGCGAGTCCGCGGTGGACGAGAAGGACCTCGAAGAGAAGATGCACGAGATCGAGGAGGACGAGAAGAACATCGAGCAGGAGGTCTCCGCCGCCACCAAGAGCAACTGAGCGCTCGCTCACTCCTCTTGAGAAGGCAATCTTCCCTCCTTTGGCAGCAACTAGCAACTTGTTAATATCAGTTTTTTAAATGCAAACCATGCAAACCACGCAAAAGCGCAACATCCGTTCATGACACACACAAAGCAAGAGAGGTCACAATGAACAGGGCTGAGCAAGGAGGTGGGGGCTTCATCTTCTTCTTTGTTCTTTGGGGTTAGGGTGGAGTTTTCCATTGACGATTTTCTTCTTGATAATTTTTTTCTCTTTTCCTTTGTTCCTATTGTATCCGCTTCACTGAATTTGCCTCTTCAGCTCTGGCCGAATGGTGGCCACAGAGCAGCAACGACCAACTGGCATTCTGACCCACTTACACCACTGAACGCAACAAGCCCAGACTTACTCGAGCAGCAGCAGCAGCAGCAGGAAGAAGATGTCAGGTACGGTATCTCGGCCTGCCGAGGGTTGTGCGGCATGCTAAGTTGTCCCCATTGGCCACAGACGTAGACTTGGAGCGCGAGAAGCTGAAGTTGAAGGACCTCCTGGACATGGGCTTCATTCACGAGGACGAGTACCGGCAACGCTTTGCCGACCTCACCGGCAGCACCCCTGCAACCGGTTCCTCCACCCTTGCCATTTTTTTTTTTTCATTATAATCATCATCATCATCATTATTATTAATTAATATTGATATTGATATTGATATTTACGTTTAATACCACAGCCTATATGCCAAATAATAATAATATTAAATAAATTGATGAACTAACTGAAGGTCAACCAGAGTCGCCGTTCTCTAACTCTCCAGCCACACCGTCGCTTTTCGAGATGACCGGCAGCTGCTACACGCCCTACCTCGAGGTGCCCTCCTCGCCATTCTCCCCACCTCCGGCTTTGGCCTTGCCTCGTGTTGACGTCAACGTTCTTTTCCGCACAATCCCGCAGGCCCCCATGTCCACGCCCGACTTGACGCCCTCGTTCTCTTCTTCTTCTTCTTCAACCTACTCGTCGCCCTCGCCTGCGGCCGTGGGAGGCGCGAGGCCGTTCCAGCCGGTGGAGCCCTGCGACTGCGGGACCACCTACTGCCGCTGCGGCCTCCAGATCCCGCAATGCCTCGTCGAGGTAACGCCTCTCTCTCTCTCTGTATGTGTGGTGTGTGCGTGCGTGCGTGTGTGTCGCGTGTGCGGTGTATGTGTGTTGTCGTGTGCGCACTCACACTCTGGGTGTCGTGCAGGATCATGCGCAGGTGTGCACCCGTCCGGAGTGGGACACGTTCAAGTGTTCACTGCAATGCGGCAGCGCCTTCGGGTCGCGCGTCGAAGCGACCGCCCACCTCAAGTTCTGCTCCAAGTACATCGTCGCCGTACGCACCCCCTTCGACCTCGTCCTCTCGCGGCACACAACAGACAGCGCACAACACACGACAAGACACACGGCCCTGATCACCGATTCTTTGGTGTGCGCAGTGCCGAAGTGCGACGGACCACCGTTGCGCCATCTTCTTTGGCACGTACCCGAGTTGGTGTGGCGCGGAGGTGCTGGTTTGCGATCTGCCGCAGCACTGGGGCCAGGTATCTACCATTCAGTCCGGCGACGGTTCTACCGGGGTGACACTCACACACGACACGCACGACACGCACCGCACACGCACACACGACGCACACGACACCACAGGAGCATCGAAACCATAAGGACCTGGGTGAGCTGCAGTTGCCCGAAGAGTTGGAGTGTCCGGTTGGCTGCGGGCAGCACATCGGCGAGCGCTGGGGCATGGATCACCACTTCAACACCGAATGCGAAGGTAAGCCGCACGACACGCACGACACGCACGACACACATGGCTCACACTACAAACGCGTTCATGACGCCAGCCTACACGGTTCGATGCGACATCGTCAAGACGCGCACGGACTCGGAGTACCACTACAGCTACACCGGCGTGTGCAGCGAGGAGGTCAGGCGGAAGGACGTCGCCCGGCACTGGAACGAGGTACTCCCTCCCGAAGCGTGTTCCTCCTTCTCGGCGGGCTGGCGCGGGCAAAAAATGGCGGAAGACCATGAAACGGTTGGCCCGAAGCCTGCTGCTTTCTTTCGGCCCCGCTCACGCGACAACTAGACATACCTTACGTAGAAATCTATATACACACACATATATATATATGCATATAGAAATATACATGAATACATTTCTACTGTTAAATGTTGCCTTCGGCGTAACATCGCTGATCGGCTCTGGTGGTGCAACGCAGGTCCACCAGGGAGACCCTGAGGTCGGCCCAGAGATGATCCCGAGTGCGTTTTTCCTACGAAGCCCCGGGCTTGGTTGCAGCTGAATCGCTGACTTTTATCATTCAAAAGTGAGGGGAGTCAGGTGTCCGAACTCGGAGTGCGAGGCACGAATGGACCTCGACCAGATGTCCGACCACCTCTCCCACTGCCGCGCCTATCACCCCGTGTGCCATCGGTACGTTCCACACACGCACACACCGCACACACACGCACGCGCACACACGCAGGACGTGACACTCACAACACGCGCCTGGCTTCACAGTTGCAAGAACGAAGAGATGGAGTCAATGGACGACTTGAAGGCGCACGTGGCGGCTGGGTGCCACCCCGTCGAGTACCAGCCGTGGGTGTCCGCCGGCCTGCTGGAAGCCATCCTGGAGAAGCAGCGCCCCATCGCCGCCCGACATGTCTTCAACAGTTCACACCAGTGGTAAACGTTATCGTAAATACACTATTTAACTCCACTATATCTACATTCCTCTGTTAAATATGTTCATGAATAGGTCCCCGACTCGTCCTCCTTGGTCGGTGGCGTGGAAGCTGGCGGTCAACAGCCGCGAGCGAGCCTTGGCGGCGCCCTTGGCCTTGCCCCGCGCCTTGCGTCGTCGCTGCTGCTCTCGAGGTGCCTGGAACGAGCGACAACCGCACTCGAACAGCGCGCCCTTCTTCTCCATCGTGTCCACCTTCACCAACAACGCACCTGTGCGCAACATACAAAACGTTTTCGTTTAGTAGACACAACTTCAACCATCACAAGCCATAGAATCATCTTCAACTCGCAGTACCGATGCTCTGCTTGCCTTCGGGGCTCATGGTAGTAGTAGTTGAGCGGGTCGATGTACAGGGGCACTTGGTCGAGGGGGTCGTTCTTCTTCATCTCGCGCACTCGCTTCAGGTGCTTCAGGTGCTTCAGGAGGCCCCATCGCCCGCGCTTGATCAGCGACACCACCGTTGAGGTCGACCCAGCCACAGGGAGAAGAAGATGAACATCAAGAATGAAGTTGACGCTGACGAACGCTTCCAGCAAGGACAGTGGGTACGTTGCCCAGCGTCCAAGCCGGTGCCTAGATCTCAACCGCGCCACGAGCCACGCAGTTCGCCGGCAGTAGTGCGCCCTGTTCGTTGTCCTCAGGCCGCATGAGAGCCGTACGATCTTCCCTGTACTGCCTGTGCTGCTCCTTCTTTCTTCTTTACCGTTGTTCTTTACTGAGCTCCAGCAAAACTACAACTTTTAGTTACGTGTTTCGGCGAAAAAGCGTCTCCCAATGCGAACCAAAGGATGAAAATTCATGAAGTGTGTTGCACATCAACCCAACTCTCGGTTCTTTGTCCGTGTCAGCGTCAACAGCCGTGATCGAGCCTTGCTTGGCGCCCTTGCCGCGTTCAAACCCAACAGGCCTCTCCCCAATTGAAGTCTTGAGTTACCACTTTTGGTCTTTGGGCGGTTCAGGGAACGAGAACTGAGAAAAAAAAACAAACCAAAAAGCACAGCCCAAAGGTAGGCTAATCCAAATCAAGACAAAATCTGAATTCAAGGAGGAGACAACTGAGATCTTGGAGGAGAGATGAGTAAGCAGGCGAAGACGGCGATGGCGGGGGTAAACTCGTTTTTGTCGAGAGTCGAGGCGCACAAGGCGGCCACCCCGTCTCGCGATCCCCACGCTATCCGGATCAGTGACATGCCTGAAGAGGTACAGTGGCGCCATCAAGCTCTCAAACTCTCAAAATCGGCTGATCTTTTGTTGTAAATTCATTCAATACGTGTTTATTTTTATTATTTATTTATATTTTTTCTTGTAGGTGTTACTACACATCTTCACGTTCCTGTTCGTCGAGGATTTGATGGTCATTGGCGCCGTGTGCCGCGTGTTTCGCGCCATCTCCAAAGACAACAACCTCGCCAACAACTTCCGGTACCCACCGCCACCCAACAACCACCAGTCGTCGCTACTCGCCCCCTGCACTGCAAACAACACTCCTACTCGCCTCTGGTTGCTACTCACACCATCGATTGTGTGCGTGTGCGTGTGCGTGTGCGTGTGCGTGTGCGTGTGCGTGTGCGTGTGCGTGTGTAGACGTAACGTGAACGTGTGCTTCATCGGGAGCTGCGGCACGGGCAAGTCCACCCTCGCTGGCCATCTCCAGCTTCTGGTATTATGCCCCTTGCCGCTACTCCCTCCCTCTTTCTCTCTCTGGCTCGCCGTGTGCGCGCGCGTGTGTGGGCGAGGCGTGCGGCTAACGAGGAGATCGTTGGCTGGTGGTGCTCCCGTAGCTGGGGGAGACCAAGCAGTCCGACATCAACAACGCAGCCGAGGCCGCCAAGGTCCTGGGCAACCTCCGCCCCAATGCCAAGATCACCTTCATCGCCTCCCGGCGCAAGGCCGATCGGTACGTACCGAAGTTCCACCTCTGCCTAGGCCCGTGCCTAGGGATACCTGACACGCACACGCACACAGCGAGCGGGGCGTGACGTCGGACAACAACTATCTGCACGTGCTGGGTTCGCACCACCCGATCGGTTTCACGTTGATCGATTCGCCCGGCCACCGCGACTTCTTCCGGAACACCCTCCGCGGCTTCTTGCAGGTGTGTGTGTGTGTGTGTGTGTGTGCTCGACCACGCATGTCGTGCGTTGTGCGTTGTGTGTCGTGTGCGGTCGCTCATCGTATCACCGATATCTGCGCAGAGCGACATGGCCGTCTGGGTGGTCGACCGGGTGCATCAGACGGGCGATCTATACTCTCGCTCTGACTCCTTCTGCGAGGTACGCACCCACCACATACGACACACAGAGTACACACACGACACGACACGCATGTTTTCTCACCAACACGTGTGTGTGGTGTGTGTGGTGGCAGGCGCCGCTCCTGATTGCCGGCTCCAACATGCGCTGTTCCATTGTGGTGGTCAACAAGATGGACGAACGGGTACCACTCCTATCTCTATTAACCGTGGCATAGAAGAAGAAGAAGAAGAAGAAGAAGAAGAAGAAGAAGAACTACGACAAGAACGAAGGGAAGAGTGTAGGGATACTGACGACCGACGTGCCCGCGAAGGAATGGAGCACGTCCAAGTTCGACGAGATTAAGATCCAGCTGGCCCAGATCCTCACCAAACGTCGCGTCAAGACTGGTACGCACGACGACAAACCCGCACACAACGCTCAGTGCACCTTTGCCTCATTTCCAAACGTTTTCTCACGTTGGGTGTCGTGTGTCGTGCAAACAGACAACGTTATAATCGTGCCAGTGAGCGCAGCCACCGGCTGGAACATTGTGCACCGCACCGTCGTGCCGCCCGGTTCGATTTTTCAACCTTCAAGGCTCACTCTCGTCGTTTCGCTAACTTGTGTGTGCGTGTGTGTGTGTGTGTGTGTGTCGTGCGTGTGTGTGTGCGTGTGTGTGCGTGTGCGGTCGCGTAGGGGAGGAGAAGCGGGAGGACATCAGGCTGACCTACCAGGGTCCGACCCTGTGGGAGGCCATCGTCCGGCTGGCGGTCAAGACGCCCAAGAAGGCTCCCAAGAAGCCCTTCCGCATGAGCGTCGTTAAGATGTGGAACACCACACTCGTCCCCGGCGTACGTCGCACACGACAAAACACACACACGACACGTAAATGACTTACGCGGTTGTGTGTCGTGTGTGTGTCGTGTGTGTCGTGTGTGTCGTGTCGTGTGTGTCGTGTCGTGTGTGTCGTGTCGTGTGTGTCGTGTGGACAGGAGCGTAAGCGAGGCGTGGTGTTGGGCACGGTCCTGCAGGGCGGGATCAAGGTCAACAGCACCGTTCGTCTTTCGCCGTCCCCCAGCGCACTGGACACTCGCCCGGAACTCGCGGTACGCGTGCGCACGAGCTCATCTCAGCTGCGGGCGACCCGCCACCGCACACGCGACACGCGCTGACGACGGTGTTGGGCAGGTGTGGGGCATCGGTTATGGTAAGCTGAAGCGCAACTTGGCCCCGCCCGGCTGCCTGGTGGCGCTCCTCCTCCCTTCGGGCAAGACCATCCCGCCCTTCCACAAGCGCGGCCAGGACGGTACGCCGCACACGACACACGACACACGACACACGACACACGACACACACGACACACACGACACACACGACACACACGACACACACGACACACACGACACACACGACACACGACACACGACACACACGACACACACGACACACACGACACGACACGACACTTAAGTCAACGAGCGGGATGCGCAGGAAGCGGATGGGTGGCGTACAACCCGGCGAAGGAGCCCGACTTCATGGTCGAGACGCGATACTTCATGGCGCAGGTGCTCCTCTTCTTCGGCCCCTCCATCAACCCCGCCCTCCCGCCCGCCACCAAGTTCAAAATCGTACGACCCTCGTGGAGCAGCGTGCGTGCGTGCGCTGTGGTGCGTGTGCGTGTGCGTGTGCGGTCGCTCAGATCGGGTGTGTCGTGTGGTCTGCAGCATGCGGGCTATCGGCCGCTGCTTCATTTCGTGAGCGGCACGTTCACGGGCCAGGTGGTGGCGATCCACGAGGCCGTCGACATCAAGACCAAGAAGGTGCTCGAACAGAACCCGAAGTCCGCGGGCGGCGTGGGCAAGCTCTTCACCATGACCATCGCCTCCAAGGTCGCCCGCGCGATCGAACCCTACTCCAAGAGCCCCGCATTCGGTCGCTTCTTCCTCACCGACAACAAGTACGCACGCCACCGCACACGCAACACACGCGCAAAGTTTCACCCTGCGCGTTTCGTGTTTCGTTTCATTTCGTGTTTCGTGTTTCGTTAGTGTGTTGGTGGGTGCCGGCATTGTGCAGGCAACGGCGCCGGCCAAGATCGGCCCGAGCTTTGCTTCGGTGGCCGTGGGCGCTGCGCGTAACACCTACTCGTACGCCCACACACACACACACACACGTTTAGTAGTGGTTCATGGCACTCACTGCGAGTGATGGTGGCGGCGTGCGGTGCATCGAAGATTGCCGCATGCCTGCGAATCGTGCCCTGCCACCTACCCCCTTTGGGGTACGCGGGTCACCGTAGCCTACGCCACGCCCGAGAACAAGGTTTGCCTCAGCCTCTTCTTGCCTTGCTCTTCTCTTTTTCTTTTCTTGATCTTGGCTTGACATCACCGCGCGACGCTCAACAATCAGAACAAGCCCAGGCGCGGGGTGTGTGCGAACTGCTTCTTCGAGGCCTGGTCGAAGGACCCCACCATCGCCGAGCGCGCGTACAGCCCGTAGTACGGGCTACTTCTGTTGTACGCTTGCTCCAGCTAGACACGTGCAGATTTAAAAAACTCCCATTGGCCGCTCGGACTGGGTAAGACCAAACAGGACCACTTTTTTTGTGGACAGCATTCTATTCCTGTCGACTTGACCAAATGATGACTTTTTTGCACTAAAATTTAAAAAGGCGAAAAGAGTTGGTGGCGTTTTGCACAAACCATGGACCAACACGAGTGCTCTGCCAAGAGTGTGGCCGGAGCTTCCGCAACACCCAGGGCCTCGGTTCTCACAGAGTGTTCACACACCAGCGGCCGACAACCACCAGTAAAGCGCAAGCACGGGGTGCTCCTCCCGTTCGTCCCAGTACCGCACCCGGTGAGCGCCACATTCCTCCCACTGGGCCAGCAACACCAGCCTTACACATCTGGCCTTCTTCGAGCTACGCGGTCTCATCAGGACACATCTGCGGGGTGGTGCTCCTCTTCTCTCCGGCTGCACCACACACGGCCTTCCAACAACCACCACCACTCCTCTACACTACGCCGTGTACTGCGACCAGTCCCTCCTTCCATACAACAATAAGCTCAGGCCAGGGCAGCTTGGTGCGCACATCATGTTCTTCTGTGCTGTTGCCAACCTTTCTGCTCTTGCTCACACCCGGTTCCTGGTGGCAGGTGGGACCCACGGAAGATGCCGGCAGGACTGACAACGATCAACCCCTGCCTGTCTGGGACGAACGGGAGGAGCACGACTTCATTGAGTGGCTGGTGGATTGAAAGAGCAAGGAGGATGTGGCTACCCCGGCGACTTGTCTCCCGCCAGTATTCACGCTCCTCTCTTTTGCTTGACGTTATCGGCGGTCACCACTAAGCTCAACTGGGCAACATGACGACTGGTTGAAATAAATAGTTGTAATTATTTGATGACATGAGGCACGGCGCGCAACAGTGGCCCTGCGGAAGGGGGTCAGAAGACGGCGATGACGGTGCGCTCCTCGTCCTTGTTCTTCTTCTTCTTGCCCTGCGGATCGTTCTGCTCCTTCTCGCTCGTCTCGTCCTCCTCGCCGCCGGTCATGTCGCTGCTCGCCGACGTCGGCGATCGCTGCTGCGATACCGCGGCCCGGGGCTGTCTTCGCTGCAAGGCCTCCTCCACGCCCTTGCCGCCGCTGCTCTTCTCCTTCTTGGACTTCTTCTCCTTCTTCGTCGATGACGACGATGACGACGACGTTGCTGTCACCGCCTCGGCCTCGTCGCTCGACGATCCTCCTCCTCCTCCTCCTTGTACTCCTTGTCCCTTCTTCTCCTTCTTGTGCTTGGCCACGCCGAGGCCGCCCATCGCCAGCGTCGTCGACGACGAGGGCGAGGTCGACGTCTTGGCGACCAGCTGGTCGAGCCGCACGCCCTCCGGCTCCTCGCTCTTGCTGCTGCTGCTGCCGTTGCTGTTGCCGTCGACCTTGCGCGAGCTGCCGGAGCTGCGGTGCTCGCTGGGCTGCTTGCGCTCGCGTCGCGCCCGCGGTGCGTTGAGCAGGGCGGCCTCCATCAGGCCGGGCGGGGCCGTCGCCGCCAGCGATACCGGCGCGCTCGACGCCGCCGGCGCCGGCCTGGTGATGATCGCGACCGGGATGTGGGGCTGCTTGGTCCGCCTCTTCTCTCTGCTGGGGGCGGCAGCCGTGGTGATCGTCGTGGCGGCGCTCTCCTTCGCGGCGCGCTCCTTGCGTCGCTCCGCCCTCTCGGCCTTCAGCTGCTTCTTTTCGGCGGCGACCGCCTTCTCGTGTCGTCGCCGCTTCTTGTCCTCCTTCCGCGCGCGACTGCTCTCCTTCGCCTTCGACTTCTTCTTTTCTTCCTCCTCCTCTTCATCGTCCTCGCTATCGCTCTCACTCTCGTCGTCGTCGTCGCTGTCATCACTGTCGTCGTCGCTTCCATCTTCCTCCTCCTCCTCCTCATCTTGCTCTTCTGCGCCATCGCGATCGTCGTTGTGGTCGTCCTGCTCCTCCTGCTCCTGCATCTCCTTGCCGCCGACGAGGTGGTGGAGGTGTCGCGACTTCTCCTCGATGGTGCGCTTGATGTAGGACGAGGAGGCCGACGTCGACGACGAGGGCTGGTAGGGCGGGAAGAGGTCCTCGGTCGACGAGTCCGAGTCGTAGTTGCCGTGGAGCCGCTTGCGCATACGCTCGTCCTCGGCCTTCTGCAGGGTGCACAGCACGTGGGCCGGGATCGAGTTGGTCGAGGCCGACGTTGAGTCGGTGGGCGCTGCCGCCGCGACGTAGGGCGCGTACATCGGCGAGTCGTCGTCCGACGTCCCGCCGCCGTCGCCGCCGCCGCCGCCGCTTCGGTGATGGTAGCTGTGGTCCTCGCTGTGGAAGGCAAAGTCTTTGTCGTCTTTGTGGTGGTGGTGGTCCCGGTCCCGGTCCCGCCCGTGGCCCTTCTTGTTGAGGCTGTTCTTCTTCTCCTTCTTGCCGGACTTCTTGCCGCCGCTGTTGTTGTTGTTGAGCTTGCCCGAGTTGAACTTGCCGCCGGACTTGGTGGCGCTCCACGTGCTGGCCATGCTGCTGTCGCTCATGTCGCTGCCGTCGTCGCGGTCGCGATCGCGGTCACGGTCGCGGTCCTTGTCCTTGTTGCCCGTCACGCCGCGCTTGAGGCGGCTGAAGATGCCGCGCTTCTTCTCCTCGCTCTTGAGCGGCGCCGTGAGCACGTCCTTGCTGCGGAACGGGTGCTTGGTCGACGCGAATTGGGAGAAGGAGAAGGAGGAGCTCGTGTTGTTCTTCATGCCGGTCATGGGCGCCGAGTGGTAGATCTCGGCCGAGTTGAGCGGGTGCGGAGAGTAGTTGAGGTTGGGGTACTTGCTGGTGTGGGTGCTGGCGTGGGTGTAGGGCGACTGGCGGTAGGCCATGGCCGTGGCGGCCGACGACGCGGCCTTGTTGGCGGCCAGTGCCGCCTGGATCGAGGCCGACGACTGCGACGGCCCCGACGAGTGGTGTCCGCCCGGTCCGCCGGCGTGATACGGCGACGGCATTCCACCGCCGCCGCTGCCGCCCGAGTTGTGCGCCGGCGGGATCGGTGGGATGTAGGGCGCGATGCGAATCGAGTCTTCGCTGCTATCGCTGTCGCCGCCTCCGCCTCCGCCGCCGTGCATGCTGCTATTTCCCCAGATGCCGCTGCTGGAGTGGAAGCTCATGTTGCCGGTGTGGAACGGGCTGCGCTTGTTGCCCGAGTGAAAGTAACTCGGGTGGTGGCCGCCGCCGCTCCAGGGCCGATTGCCCGACGCGGTGTCGATGGTGGTGTCGAGCGAGGTGTCCTTGTCGGGCACCTCGCAGATCTCGTTGAGGTGGATGAGCTGCAGCTGCTTGATCTCCTCCTTGACCAGCGCGATGTTCTTGGACGTCGGCTGCGGCTCCTCGGAGAAATACTTAGCATACCGCGACCCGGGGCAGGGATTGCGCAGCTTGGACGAGCGGCACAGGTCGTTGATGGCGTCGACCAACGACGTATAGACCGTGTCGTCGGGCATTACGTAGAGCCCTGTGGAAATCACATGCAACACGGTACGCGTCAGCTACAAGCGTCAACCGCACACGTGTGTGCGGTGTGATGGCAATGGCACTTGGCGGTGGCGGGGGTTACCCTTGTTGGGGTGGTAGATGACCCGCTGGTGGCTCTTCTTGCGGTCTCGGTCGACACCGGACACGGTGAAGGCGCCCTTCTCGCTCGAGCTGAAGCGCACCAGGAACGTGCCGGGCCGTCGATTGTCCAGCCGCTCCTCGGCGTCCTGTGTGGAGATCTCCCCGTGGAACCACTTCATCGAGAGCGTTTCCTCGATCTACGCGACCACACGATAGAGACCAGATTAGCAAAGTGTGGGCCACATACGTCTTTCACTGGCAGCGTGCTTGTCGGGAAGGGAACGTACTCGGTCGAGGAAGGTTCGGCCTCGGTTATGCGCGTCGCGGCCCTCGGAGAAGGGTCCGAACCACGCCAGCACCTTGCCGAACTTTTCCGCGTGCACTGTGTTGGGCTCCGATTGTCGACATAGTAGCACCTGCTTGGAGGCCCGAACAACCACCAGTCAGCTTCGTCCACGCGGCCAAAGCTCGACGTGTAGAAAAGTATGCGAACCTTGAGGCATTGCATCTGTCGGTCGGATCGATAGCTCTCGGGGAGGGCCACCTTCCCTACGCTGATGCACACGGCCCGAGCAAACTCGTCCCACGTCATCTTGTCTTCGCCCTTGGACGCCTTTTTCCACACCTCCCGCCCGCGCTCGTCGGTGATGCACTGCTCGATGATGATTTCCTCGAGCTCCTTCACGACCACGTCAAACGGTGGTCTGCAGTACGTCGTCACACGCGTGAGGGGGAAAGCGAGAAAGGGTAAGGCAACGCCGAGTGGGTGTGATCATCTGGAAAAGGGATTGAAGTGGATAACGGCTTCAAAGGAAAATACGAAAGAAATGCAAACTTGCAAGTCTGCAGAACGAGGCGTGCACGGCCAGCAAGCAAAGTGAGGGGGGCGAGCTCACGTACCGCTGCCGGGGGTTCTTGTCCCAGCATCGCTCGAGGAGAGTCACGAGGCGGGGCAGCATGTCGTCGGTAATGGGTGGCGTCTCGTAGTTTTCGCATCGCGACTTGATGAGGGCGTTCAGGTTGTTCTCGTACCGGGGGAACACTCGCCGCTCGTTGATGATCTCCCAAAAGCTCAGTCCGAAGCTATACACATCGCACTTCTCGCTGTACGAACCCGTGAACACCTCTGCTCGAGCACAAGCGACACGGCGACATCACGTACAGCGTCGCGATCAGCAATCGATACTCTGGTCGCACCAAGCGCAAGAGAAAGAGTGAAAGAGTGCGCGGGGGAAGTGGATCGACGGGTACCAGGTGCCATGTAGAGTGGTGAGCCCTTGGTGTCGTGGAGATTGTCGTTGGCCTGCTTCATCTTGGTGAGGCCGAAATCGCACACCTTGACGTTGTAGTTCTCGTCCACCAGCAAATTGGACAACTTGAAGTCCCGGTGAATGAACATCGGTGTCGACTTGTGCAGCCAGTTCATACCTGAGGTACACCCACAGAGAGAGCGACACATTGTGCACATGCACGTGAGGTCAGACACACGAACCAGGAGGGGTGCAGGGCGCATGGATGCGCAGCGCGATGAAGATTCGGACGAAAGACTGACGAGGGATGACAGAGGGCTGAGCAGAGCGGCTCGGAAGGAGAGAGATAAATAGCGATAAAAGAGCATTTGAAGGGAAAAAAAAACAATCACCTAGTTGATAAGATTGGCGGATAATATTTTGTGGCGCAACGGGATTACGCTAATGCAGGATGCTGGATGCATGTAATGTCGCAAAAAGGTGGGAAAGGGGCTGGCAGAAGGAGCGTACCGAGAGCGGCGTCCTTGGCCATCTTGAGCTTCTGGACGAGCGCTACTCGCTTGTGTTTGCCGGCTTTGCCGAGGAAAACGCTTTCCAAGTTACGCGGCATGAGCTCGGTTACGATCATCAGCTTACCCGGGATCGTGCAGGCCCCCATGAAAAGCACAACTGCAGAGAGAGAAGATCCAGTTGCATGATGTCATCAGTGCCAAATCGCAAAAAAAAAGCTGCGAATCTGCAGGGATGTGGTAACGAACGATTAGGGTGATGAATCTGGCTCATAACGGCAATCTCCTCTCGAAAGGCTTGCAGGACCTGCTCGGTGAAGGACTACATCACGGCAAAATAAAAAGAGATTAATTAGGTCCGAGGAGCAGCATCGAGTGCACAAGGCAGAAGTATAGAGGCGCACCTGTGTGTGTAGAACTTTTACAGCAACCGTTTGGCCTCTACATTTTCCTCGATACACCTTGGCAAAGGAGCCGCGACCGATTTCCTCCTCGAGCACGATGTCATCTGGTCGGATCTCGACGACTTGTGATTCTTTTTGCATGTTCGCTGTTTTCTGTATAATGGCGGGAGTTGCGAGGGTCGAATCTTGATCGATTGTCCACGGATCGTTGCTTTCGCGGTTATACCTCCTCTGCTGCCTTAGAGATTGAAGAGTCGATGTCGCGTCCAGAGCCTTGCGTGACCCTCCGCTGCGTCCTCTCCTCCACCCCTCCTCGTTTTCCCGCTCTCCCTAGAGAATAAATTCTCTTCTATAAATGCCGCGCCACCCCAGCCTTGTCTCTTTCTCTCCTCGAATCGAGAGCGCGAGCTGCCAAAGCAATCTAAGCTCAATCGCTCACGCTTTCCAAGGATCGATCCACTAATGTGGTGCCGGCTGGCTTCTTCTTCTCGTAGGCGCTATTTTTACGTCCCGCCTAGGCCTTATCGATTTGCGTGCCGGCCTTTTTGCCTTTCGAAGATGGAACGCTGTGTTTGGGGCGTGGCCTTCTCTTTCCTTCACCGCGGCGCGTGCTCTTGCCCACCTATGTTTAAGAGGGCGGAAACGCGGGTGTCTCAGGGAGGAATCCCAATCGCCCATTGGATGATTAGGGCGAAATTTGGCGTGAGTCCGCCAGTAAGCGTGTGCATGGCAACCGTAGCCCCACAGAATCGGCGTGGCGAAGATCGTTCCGTGCCGCAAAGCCCCGCTGCACGATTCGCGCACGATTCTGGGACACTCATTCTTCATTTTTTTCCTGATATCGGATTGAAAGAGCATGGATTCATTCACTCTTCATCACATCGTCTAGCGTATTATATTTACAATCAAAGTACGGTGGTCAAAATTGCATCATCCTCGCGCTCGAGCGAACGGACCAGGCGCGAGGCGTGGGCGATAAGAGAAGTAGAAGAAGGAAGCAACGTGGAACCAGGCGGCCGTCTTAGTCGATGGTGATGCTGTTGCCACCAGCGCCGCCGATGTGGTCCTCGCTCGCCCGTGGCCGTGGCGAGTGGATTCGCTTGGCGATGGGCGAGGCCTTCGCAGGCGGCGCGAGGTGATGATCGTCTTCCTCGTCCTCGCTGACCTGCTCCTCTCCCCGCCTCACCTTCCGGCCGAGCTTGAGTCCGCTGCTGTCCTTGACGGCCGTCGTCGCCTTCTTGTTGCTGCCGCCGCTGCCGACGCCATTCTTTCGTGCATTACTACTCCGTCGTCGTCGCGGCTTTCCCTCCGCTGCGCCGCTGTTTCGCTTCCGCCTGCCCTTCTCGTCGCCCGACGACCCGCCGTGGCTGCTGCCGTTCCCGCTCCCGCCGCTGCTGCCCTCGTCCTCCGTGGTGGTGCCCCCGTCGTCGTCCACCTCGTCGTCGTTCTCCGTGTCGCCCTCCGATTCCGCCCCGCCACCGTCTCGCTCCCGCTCCCGCGATTCCTTCTCCCTCTCTCGCTCCTGTGGCGTTTGCTTGTTGTCGTTCTCCGCCGCCTTGGTGTCTACGCCGTTGCTGCTACCCTCGGCGCCGCCACTGCCTGTGTTGTCGTTATTGTAGAGGTAGTACTTGCTCAGCAGGAAGGCCACGCCAGTCGTCGGCGCTTCCACCTGCTGCCGCTGCTGCTGTCGGAGTCCGTCATTCTCCTCCGTCTCGCCGTTCTCACTGTCGTCGTCGCCGCCACCTTCCACCGCCACCGCATGTACATTGCCCGCTGGCCTCCGTCGCGCGCTGCCGGCGGTCATCCGCCGTCGCCACTTGACCAGGCCCAGCTCCTCCTCGGGCGCGAGGTGGCCCGCGATGGCCTCCTGGCCGCGGAGGGCCTCGTCCAGCGCCGCGGCCGACACCGCCGCCCCGACGACGCGCGGGGATTTGAACAGGATGTTGGTCGTGGTGGCGTTTGGCGGCCGCGGGGCCGACGCCATCCAGATCTTGGGCGTGTTTGATGTTGATGACGACAGCAGTCGCTCGTCGCCGTCGGCGAGGTCTGGTCGCTTCCCGCGCGGCGAGATCGACGTGGCCGACGAGGCGCCCGCGAGGGACTTGCCCGCCCGCGCCGCCGCACGCGCGCTGGCCGACGGCCCGCGCTCGCTCTGGCTGCCCTTCCGCCTCTCGGTTCGCACCACCGCAGCGATCTCCAGGCTGTGCGCCTCGCCCGGTGGGATGTCGCTCTTGGCTCGCGACTTGGGCTCGCTCCCGCCCGGGAGCGACGACAACGAGGACGACGATGTCGATGTGGGGGTCTCCGCTCCGCTGCTGTCGGCTCCGCTGCCGTCGTAGTCGTCCGAGTCGCTGTCGTCATTCAGATCAGAGTCATCGTCGTGGCTCGCTGCCTGATCCGTTCGATGCCGCATCTCGGCCAATTCCGCCTCCGGCCACGACGAGCTTTTCCTGTGTCGTGTCGTGTCGTTGGTCGTGTCGTGTCGTGTCGTGTGTGAGATTTCTCGCAAGGTCTGTGCGAGGGTACACAGGAAAGTTACCTTCGCGGCGAACGGAAGGGGATTTTGCGTCCGCCGAATCTTCTCGTGGGCTCCTCGCGTTCTGTTACAGAGGGAGAGGGTCGGTCCTTAGCATTGGAACTCGACGCGCAGGGCCAGCCAAGGTGGTTCACACAACGCCAACGTACCCGACGAAGAGCTGCCGTCGTAGTACTTTCGCTCCAGGTCAGACGAGTCGCACGAGCCTGGACGAACGGAAGTGTGGTGAGCGACACGCGCAATGACGACTCATGGAAACACGGGAGTGTGGGGCGTGCGGGGCGGGGAGTGGTTACTGTCGGGAGAGGCCTTGGAGCGGTCCTTGTCGAAGAGCTTGCGCGGGGAGAACATGCGCAGCTTCTTTTTGTCGACTGAGTTCTTTCGCTTCTTGAGGTTGAGTGCAGGCAGCCGCTTCTTGTCCTTCTTCCCATCGGCGTCCTTGCCCTCTTCCTCGGGGAACTCCTCCGCGTCTAGCGTCGGCAATCGAGTAATGGAGAACAATAACGATAAATAAATAAAAGAATATAAACAAATAGTGACAAAGAATAAAGAATAAAAATAGGGCGTGGGTGCGGCGCACCGGGTTGAGCGGCGGCACTGGAGTGCACAGTCTCGAGATCACCAACAGCCAAAGGCTTGGATACGCCCTTAGCGTAGAATCCTGTGGGCGCACAATCCGCGCCGTCGTTAATGGGGTTCGCAATGCAGGTTTCAACAACGAACCCTTGTGTAGACCCTGAGTTGCGCCGTCAACAAGCGAATAAGTGCGCGAACGCCTTTGCGTACCTCCCATTGACGAAAGCGAACGCATTACCGATTTACCGTCCATTTTCGTTCCTACCCACCACACAAGGAATAAATTAACAGTGCACGAGAAAAATACAAAACAAATAACAAATATTAAAAAATGCAAAAAGAAAAGAAAAGAAAAAAGTACCACCCTCCGGCCGGCTGTCGTCCTCGTCGGCGTCCAGGGAGATGGACCCAAGCAAGCCGCGCGCGGACTTAGGCGATCGTGGCTGTCCGCCCTCGCTCAGCTCCGACTTGAGCTGGTCGTTCAATCTATCCTCTCTCCCGTACACGGCGTTCTTTCGCGCCCGGCCGGGCTGGTCCCGACCGCCTTCATCACCGCCCGTCGCCGATGGGTCATACTCGGGCGCCGGAACTGTGTCGTGTGCGCGCGCGCGTGTGTGTTGTGTGTGTGTGGTGCGCGTCCCAGCGAAGCACATCGATTAGTCGAGCAAATGCGACGGGGGGTGTGGCTCGCTGTGAGAAAGAGGACAACGCACCTAGTGGAGACTGCAACGGAACGACGGGTGAGTTGCTGTTGCCCGACGCCAATGCCGCCGCGGCAAGCGCCGATGTGGACGAAGGCGAGCCCGAGCCTCCGGCGCTGCTGCCCGGCGCCGGCGACGCCGTGCCACCGGACCGCTCGCCGGACCGCTCGCCGTGGAAGGGCTTGTCCTTGCCGAACTGGAACTTGCGTCGCGTGGTCTTCTTCGTGCGCGGCGAATCGGCCGACAGGCTGTCGTTGAGCCCGCCAGTGCCGGCGGCGGCGCTGCTAGCGGAAGGGTCAAGGTCGTAGTAGTCGAAGAGTTGGCTGAAGTGGGTGATGAGGTCGATGCACAGCTTCGACACGGCGGGAATGTCGCTGAGCTCCTGGGCGATGTCAGAGTTGAGGCGGCGGCAGATCATGGGGCCGAAGATGGTGCCCAGGTTGGTGGCGGGCATGAGGGTCTTCTCGGCGTGTTGCGAGATCAGCACCAGAAGTCGCAGCATCGCAAAGAGGGTGGCGTGGTTGAGCACGGGCAGCTGGTTGATGAGGTCCACATACTTGGTGAGCCGCACCACCAGATCCGGCAACCCTGCAAACCATCAGGTCAGTGGCTGAATGGAGGCCCGCCACACCACGACACACACACAACACACACAACACACACAACACACCACACACACAGAGAGACGATGACGCTGAAGAGTGAGAATCAAATACCGGCGGCTTGCAGCCAGCGTGGGGCAAGGGCGTGGGTAAGTAGTGGTTCCTCGCTACGGAGGTGGTCTGTGAGGAGACTACACACGGTGTTCGGCTCCGTCTCGCTGAGGTCGGGCACCTTCTTCTTGGTCTTGAAGCTCTCCTTCAGCACCTTCACCTGCGACGCGCTGCCGGGCACGCGAAATAGGCCCTGTGTGTTGAGCCCTGCAGCACAGCCACATCAATGAAAGCGATTATTTACTGGGCTTGGTCGTGCGAGCCCCGAGGCGTAAATTGCGTAGGGCCGTTTAAAATCAGCAGAGAAGAAAGCGATTCGCGACTCGCGTGTGAAGGGTCCAGAGAGGGCAGCGTGATCGAGGAAATGGGAAGGGAATTGGGGGGGGGGGAAATAACCGTTGGTCTCTATGAAGACAAGGGCGGCCTCGACGATGGGGTGCAGTTCAACTCGTTCTGCTCCCACCAGTTTGTCCCCGAGTATATGTTTCCAGGGAATGCTGTCCATCTCATTCAGGGCTTTTTCGCATGAATTTTAATGAAGGGGCTGACGATGACGGCAGGCGATGAAAGAAGAGAAGGAATAATTCACAGCCGAAATGCTGTTGATGTAAATCTCTTCTTCTTCTATCAAAGGGGCAAGGTTGTTCTAATCGTCCTCGAGGCTTTCCCAGTTCCCACAAGACCACTGTTCGGTGTCTGGTGTTTCATTTCGTGTCGACACCATAGTCGACAACAATGAAGAGCAGAGAGCGCACGAAAGGGTGTGCTGAGTGGTGTGATGAAGAGACGAGCGCACGGCCAACAAAAACGAGAAGAGAAGCAACAGCAAACAAACTCTATTCACAAACAGTTATCGGTGGCCTCGGATGGGCACGATGGTGATGGTGCAAAATGTGGGAAGGGAGCGAGGCGCCCAAGGAAGTGTACACGTGATGACGCTGGGTTGGTGGGTCGTCAGCGTAGTCCTCGATGATGATAACGATAGGCTCAACTAGAAGAAGAAGAAGAAGAAGCTCGAGATCCACGACGTGAGAACCGCCGCTGCGCTCGTGCCGGGCGCGATGACGGAGCACGTGGCGGTGTCGGTGGTCGAGGTGGCGTTGTTTGCGCACGTCTGAGCGATGCCGACGCAGCTGCCGCTGATTCCACCGCACCACTGGCACTTGTTGGGATTCGTCACGCAGCTGGAGCAGAACGTGGTCTGAGCGCAGGTGTCTGCGTTCGTACACGACACGACCAACGACACACAACGCATAGGCGAGATCGTTAAAAAGAGTGAGCACGCCACAAAGAGGGAGAGGGGGTTACATTGCTCGATGCAGGCGTTGGGGTCGCTAAACTTCTCCCTCCAGTCCGGGCAGGAGCCCTTCTTAGACGAGGCCAGGCACCGGTTGCTGAGGAAAACCAAAACCAAGGAGGGGGATGAGTGGTTGATGATGGTGTGGCATGCCACGAAGCGAATGGCGACGAGCGAGGTAACGACACATACGTGGTCATGCAGAACCCACAACCGCTTCCAAAGTTGTAGCGGCACTGCTCGCAGTCGCCCTGGGACTCGCACGGGTCTTTGTCCAGAGCCAAGTAGCGCGTCAGTGTGTGTGTGCGCATATGGAACTGAGTTGCGCGCGCGCGTACCAGGGCAGCTCGTGGCGTGCCATTCGTAGTCCTCGCCGTAGCAGAGCCGGTTATCGGCAGGCCAGCCATCCGTCCCCACGGGGTGACTGCAGGAGGCAGGGCACGTGGATGAGCACACGAAGAGATTTTACAAAAGATGATGGTGAACGGCCTTAAGCTGAGGGTGGGAGCACCACAGCTGTAGAGGAAAATGGATCTTGGACTGGAGGCAAGTACCAGTAGTCGGAAGTCAGGAAGGCGATGCAGTAGCCACACTTGACATCGGCGGTGGAGGCGTTGAAGCACGCCCCGCAATTGTTTTGAAGCGTGGCACCCGCGCAAGGGTTTGCCTGGGCCGATGCCGTGACGAGTAGGTAGCAGCAAGCCACCCCCATAGCAACCACGATCGCCAAACCCGCCTTCATCTTTATCTCTCAATTTTATACTTCGATGATTGCTCCTCCTCACCGCTGTCATTTTCGCCACGATCGTCGACAAAATGTAAAATCGCAATTTCATCTGCCAAAAAAGAACTTGTCTACGGGTAAAACGAAAACGACAGTTGCTGATGTTGATGTATGTTGTTGATGATGGCGATGATGACCTCTCGCCAGCCGGATGGTCACTGACCAAACATTGAAAACAAACAGAGCCACATGAGTGAACTGTAAGATTGGCGTCTGGCGCGTCGAGCAAAAAGGGGAGAAGGGAACGTTCACATACCGACAGAGGATCTGGACGGTGAGTTGTCAAGGCCGGCTCGAGGAGCGGGCCTACAGGTAGTAAAGGCTAGTGGAGAGTTCGGCACGCGGCATTCTCCTGTTCTCCAGTACCTGCGTCATGAGACTCGCCAGCCGGTCGGCGTAGCGCAGAGGAGCCGGCTCTGCTATGGTGCCCATGAAGTCTGTGTGTGTGTGTGTGTGTTGCGTGTGTGCGTGTGTGCGTGTGTGCGTGTGTGTTCACGCGTAGGTCAAGTGAGTTGGTGCGCGTGCGTGAGCGGTCAGGCGGCTTTCAAAGCGTACTGTAGTAGAGATGGCACAGCATGAATGAAAGGCGCTGGAGGCTCTGGGCCGTGAGTGATTTGTCCTCCCCCGGCGTGCGATACGCGATCTGATACTGTGTGGGCTTCACCGTGCCTGCGAGCGGAGTACCATTATTGTAAAAGTGATCAATGATTGACCGAGAAAAATAAGTGACGCGGATGTGGTACCCATGCGAGAGCTGTGCGCGATGAGATAGAAGTCATCGTAGTCTCGCGACACGACTCCCACGTCCACAATCGTTCCGGGCGGCGGGTTGTTCATATCTCTGCTGCTCAACAGGCAAGCACGGGTCAGAAACAGCCGGAAGGTCGGATGGTGAGCAATGGAGTGCAAAAAAAGTGGATATGTACCGCGTGAACAGGCGAACGAGGCCGCGCTTCCTCACCACGATGATGGCCAAGTTGATCTTGAGGTCCCTCTTTTGAAGGACTGCCTGGATCGGCTTAATCTCGTTTTCCAGCTGCGACAAAATAAAGAAATAAATAAATAAACAGAGAGGTAAGAAGCTGCACTCAATCGTCTAGCCGGACTGGGAGTAAATAAGAGCGAGCGAGCGAGCAGAGAGAGAGGAGAAACCAGAGCGTCGAGAGACCCACGACCACCGGGATCGTCGCGGTAGATGATGATGCGCCTGGGCCGGTACTTAGGATTGACCTCCTTGAATGCGCGAAGTGCTTTGTCAAAGCTTTCAGCAATGCTAGAAGCCATTACCTGGCCCTGAGAATGAAGGGAATGATGATGATGATGATGAAGAAGAAGAAGAAGAAGAAGGCGGATCAACAACTGTGGCAGGCAAATGCGGGCGTACCGGTGCTTGCACAGATACGTCAGAGAAGTAGCTAGTGAAACCCGCGTCAAGTGTGGCGGTCAGTGCCAAGACAGACCCCCTGATGACAACGAGAATGGAACATCAGTGCCATATAAGCCTGTAACAGGCCATGTGAGGATTACATACTGACGTGCAGACTTGGAGTGTGACACACTGATACCAATGATCATTGTGGGCTCATTTGAAAACAGTTCATGGACCCTGATGACGACGATGGCGACGACGAAGTGTGGTTACCAAAAAAACAGTGATGATAAGAGCGAAGAAAACAAAGAAGGGTCAACGCACCCCCATGGAGCTCCACCAAGCTTGCACACCATTTGTTGGAGGAGGCCCTTGACTTTGGACTCGATGCCTGCTTGTGGCTTGATCGTTCTCTGTTGCACACACTGCGTCTGCACAGGCTTGGAGGCCATCACGGCCTTGATGCTCTTGTAGACCACCTCACTGGCACTCTCCAGAACGACCTGGAACATCTTGATTGGCTTGCCCTCGCGCTCTGCTTTCCTGTTCACACCACACCACTTAGCCCACAGTACAACATGAAGGAAAGCCAAGAGGAGGGAGCGGGGGGGGGAGCAGTACTCATATACACGAGCCATTTCTGCGGGGTAATCCTGTACGCGAGCTGTTGCACACATGAGTGGATCGCCGATTTCCATTTTCAACTGTGCCTTCACCTGCAACACGTTGATGTTGATTGATGAACAACAACAGGTCAAGGTCAGACAATAAGAATTGCAACCATAGAGAACAAGATAGAACGTTTGCGTTAGTACCGTATGGAACGCCTTCATCATGTTCATTACGTCGGACTCTTGCCTTTGAGTGTAAAACAGAGCCCAGTTTGCTGCGTTGAGCGACATGGGCCTCAACAGGCCCGTGCTGCTGGTATCTGGCGGAGCACCGCCTGAGGGCGGTTTCCCGTAGAGGTCGCGCCATTCACCTGCGCCACCGCCACCGCCACCGCCACCGCCACCGCCACCGCCACCGCCACCGCCACCGCCACCGCCACCGCCACCGCCACCGACCACCACTCGGTCAGGCACTACACGGTCAGTGTAAAGAAATGACGGTGTAGCTGGCGACGTACTCTTTCCGCCCAAGGGCTTGGGAGCTTTTGCACCAATACGCAACGTTTCAAGCCGGACCTGGCGCCCCTGCACAGCGAGAGGCTCGCTCTCGACATGCAGGCCCCAGTCCGCGAGAATCTGGGGGTCCAAGGTAGTGGTTAGTACTAATAGATCGACTGGACAAAAGCAGAAGAGTCGTGTACACGTACGGCGCCAGGGTCGATCATTTCTCCGGGCTTTGCCCTGTCGGGAATCTGGTGGCCCGGCTGCAGCTTCTTCACCAGCGATATCAGACTATTCATCCTCTCTCTTGGCCCTGGTCCAGTGGCCTCCATGGCCTTGCGTCGCAATCTGCGGGAGAAGACCACGACCACGACCACGACCACGACCACGACCACGACCACGACCACGACCACGACCACGACCACGACCCGTCAGCTTCTGCCCACGGAACCTGTGCGAAGAGCGGGGGGGGGCAAGTCGTAACTGGCCATTGGTGCGCATCTCTTCGGTCATGCCGGCCAGGACGCAGAGCTCGGGCACAAGGTAGATGATCTCCTCGACCTGGACTCCGTCGGTCGGGCGCCTTCTCTTCTCGACTACCTTGAGGAGCGGTTGTTCCATGTGGCGGATCGTGATGCCATGCGTCCTGTCACGTTCGTGCCCCGCACGAACATAAAATGAGCCTTTAAAGAGAACCGCGCAGGAGTAGGAATTAAAAAAAAAAAAAACAAAAAAAAACAGAGAAGACGCGACGCGTACTCTTGGTAGTAGTCGTAGAAGGAGATGAGCTCCTCTTCGGCCTCGGCGTACTTGTGCTCCCTCCTCTTCCTGCGCGGAAAGGTGCTCGCCGGGGCTGACGTGGCGGTGAGCGCCAACACGGCGCATTGTTGGCGAAACAGTTCGAAGTAGTGGGGGTGGTGGCGTACTTTTGTCAAAGTCGATGGACGACACGCGGTAGAAGCGGTAGTCTCCGCGCTTATCCGTGTAGTTGGTAATGACTGACTGATTCGCCACCAGCTGGTTTTGCTTCGCCCGGTCGCGCTGGTGCAACACGAGCAAATCGAGAATGCTCCCTGTTCACCCCCCCCCCCGAAGAGGCGTGAACGTGAGCGCGAGCCACACCGCGACGAAGCTTTGTCGTGGCGCATTTTGCTTTGTCGTGCGGAGGAGGCCACATTAGAACGTACTTGTCTGCACCCACTTGTACGAGGTGTCCACATTGAGCATGAGCCCGCTCTGGTCGCCGCGAGAAACATGTAAGCGTTGAGCCCAAGTGTGCCGCAAGCGAAACAGAGAGCGGTACGTGGAATAGGTCTATGTTCGTTGAATAGCCGGGGAACGCCCTCATGTCTTGAAAGATGAGGGGGTGCGTGGGGTCGTAGATCGAGTCCCTAATCCGGATGAACTTCAGCCTCGCAAAGACCTGCTCACTCATCATAAGATGCAGCTCATGGGCTGTGTCGTGTGTGTCTGTGTTGTGTGTGTGTGTGTGTGTGCATGTGTATGTGTGTGTGCGGTGTGTGTGTGCGTGTGCCGTGTGGTGCGGTGCGGCACCGTTTTAAGAAGGCGGGAGGCCATCGCCATGCGCTCGGGGGCAGCGACGTCATCGGTAGCGACCGGAATGCGGCCCGAGAGCGTGACCACGTACTCGGTCCCGTTCACCTCGGCCTTGAAGGTCCGGTTGCTGAGGTCCTGCTTGGCGAAGAGAAGTTCGCCCCAGAAATCGTGGCGCCCCAGCTGGTCCTTGTTGGCCGAGAGGACCCTCCTCTTGATGAACACACCTCCTGCAGGCTACTATCAAGCATTGAGCACGAGAGAAGAGGAGAGGAGGAGAGGAGAAGAGGAGAGAACCTCGAAGTGCATGTGGTGTATGAAGATTTGCCCGAGTGGCCACTAGCATGAGCGGGACAGAAGATGAAAAGTGTTAGTTGAGGCCAAGATGAGGGGGCCTGACGGGCAACACGGTACCGTGACTGGGAAAAAGTTGGCGACAAGAGGGATTGGTGTCCCAAGGCCTGAGGGACCCTCTTTCTTGACCATCCACTGGTGTGCGCTGACCTCAAGCTCAAGCTCACCCCTGTGTGAAGCATAAGATTACTCTTGGGAAATCTGGTGTGGCTAAGTGGCCATGAGTGCCGTGCACGCTTGGCATCTTGGCTTGCTTCTGTGGATGTTTGGGGAGGTGCACTGTCAGCCTCTTTTCTTAAAAAAGTTGTGTTTATCACTAAAATAAAAGCTCAGCAAATAGCGCACCGAGCTTGACTGCACCCTCTCCCTGGAGCGCTTCAAGCTTTCGCTTGTGGGGGTCCTCCCCAGGTGGTTCCATGGTCAGTGGTGATAGTTTCTTGGCCATAGTGGCTGGTTTGCTCCAGCAAGAGGAAGTAGGGAGGCGGTGACATTGAGGCAGGTGGTTATTTGGACAGCAGCTGCCTGATTACTTCACCTAGACACCTCTGGTGGCCCACTCCCAGTTCCCTGAGTTTTTGGTCAAACAACCACTGCTCTGCCCTGGTTCAAGTCTCACTGATCGTGCCTTTTTGTTCACTTTTAGAAAAAGGCAAGAGAAGAGCCGTTTTTGGACTCGGCTACACGGCCTGTGGAAGACCTCGACGAAACAGCCTATCGTCGCGAAGTGGAGGCAATGCCGGAGCAGCTCCGCCTTGCCATCTTCCGCTTCATCTACAAACACATGCGGTACGTCATCTTTCTTAAGATTTATTTGCCATTGCTCATGGTTTCCTTTCATGCATTAGGCGAAGCGATGGAAGGCTGTGTATTTGGCCGCCGTACGGGCCACCATGCACACGCACACGCACACGCACACGCACACACGTGTGAGGCCCATGTGCAGCACACTGCGGCACAGAGCCGAACTCACGCTGAGTCACGTGACACATAGGCCTACTTGGCGATGTGGCCGCTGATCAAGGACCTTCCACTCGCCAGTGTCAATCTCGCCGTCATGGACCAGCTGTTCGGCAGTGAGACGCTCACATAATCTGGTGTGAGCGTACCATAATCAGGCCTTGGCCCAAAATGTTATTGAGTGACTGTGTGGCTTCCCGTCCGTGACAAGCCTCAACCTGTCCTTGCGGCACTCCGAGGCCGAGGAGGTTCACGGAGACGGTGATGGAGACCTTGGTCGAGTGGGAGGGCCTCCAATCGCTTACGCTTCGAGACTGCACATTCCCCGATTCCGCTGCTGGTTTGGGTCCCTGCTTGTTTTCTACTCTGCTCTATGTCCGCGGCACTCACCATCCACCACAACCGCGCCGCTGTTCTCGCAACTGACGAGCCTGCAGAAGCTGGTGCTGGGCAGGAACGAGCAGAGCGCTGGGTACCCGAGTGCGTGACACGGCTGCTCACCCTCGACGTGTGCTGTGTGCGCGGTGTGTGTGTGTGTGGATGCTTCTGCTGAGATCTCGCCCTGCATTTAGCCACGTACTGTGTCCACAAGTCCATCCTGGAGAGCGTCGCGGGTCTGACCCAATTGGAGGAGCTGCGCTTGTGTAACCGCGACGAGCTCAACGGGGATGTGTTGGCGAGGATTCTGCAATTCGAGAACCTGAGGTACAAGCTCGACCTGTCGCTAAGCCCTCTCTGGTCGCTCGGCTCGATTGAGAAGCCGAACGCCAGCCTGGTGCGACACCATCTCTGCCTCTTCTTCGTTTTTTGCACAACATATCCAAGTTGGGTGTGTTGGTCGGCTTACCTTTGCGACAGAATATGGCTCAAGATCACTGCCTCCGCGACGGAAGTGGGCACTGCGATCAACGACATCGCACAGCTGTTTCCTTCACTCTGCACTCTAGGCATCAGCGTCTGCTTTCCCATCCCCATGCCCCCATTGCATGCGCCTACCAGTGCCATGTGCTACAAGGCTGAGTCTTCGCGGCGGTGTACAGGTGGACTGCCTTCCGGACGACTTTGCATCGCTCGGCGCCGCGCTCCCATCTGTGGTCACGACCGCGACGGAGGACACCGTGTCGCGCCTTCTCTCCACTATGCCCAACGTCGAGCAAGTCACGCTCAAACGTCTGCCTCGAAGTAAAGACTCCCCCCCCCAGCACCTCAGGGGAACCGGCACATGCTCACGTGACTACCATTATCTTTCGTGACAACAGAAGAGGGGCAAGAATGCTCGGTCGAGTTCGTACCGGGTCGAACTGGCGCAGCAGATCACGAGCCTTCAGCTGAGTGCTGGATCCCATGGCACACGGTGGCTTCCTGCCATGAGCTTTCTATGGTTCCTTCTTCTTCTTGTGGCCTGTTGGGAGGCGTTAGCTGTTAGCTCCGTTCTCAGCCCACGGCGACCATCCGCTTCTTGACCACAAGCAAGGATCCCTTTGGCACCATCTGGTCATCAGGCATGACTTACAACGTTGACCTACGCACACACCCACACACCCACACAAACACACACACAAACACACACATGACAAAACTCACAGATGCTTGCTATCCATGTTCCACGTGAAGATCAACTTCAACCAGAACCGCGAGTGCCTGCCGCGCAACGTCGTACACTTCGTACACTGTGCTCATCAAGCCGTCATCGTCGGGCTGCGGTGGCGACCACATCAGCGACACTCCCCGAAGCCCCGAAGCACACTCTTTTGTCTCGCAAACCTCCCGTCACCGTCGAGCTTGTGGCCTGGTCGCAGCAGATCAGGCCGGCCAACGTCAGCACGCTGAACCTCCTGTTCGAAGTGCGCGGCGCCTTCCTGTACAACTACCCACAAAACGACGCAGTTGTTCGAGCAGAAGTTTGAAATTTTTTTTGAAATGATTGGAATGTCGAAATGCTACGAATATTTCAGTTACAACGGCCAGAACGATTTGGCGCGAACGCAAGAGTTGTTGTTTGGGCGAAGGTGGCCGTTGGCGTTGGAGCGAGAGCCGAGGATTGCTGCACTCGATCTCGCACCGACCGACCGAACCCGATCGCCTGTGCGCCATCAACATCATCAACAACAACAAAGATGCTATCGTCGTGCTTCCCGTCGTTCTTCAGTCGCGATCAATCAAAGGCCTACGAGAAGCTGGCCAAGAGGCAGCGGGACGCCAAGACCGATGAGAAGGAAAACATTCGGCAGATGCTCATGATGGGACCCAACAAGGGTGGCGGCGCCAAGCGGCCCTTCGCCGATCTCACCAACACCGAGGCCGTGGCGGCGAATGAAGCCAACGGATCGACGATGAAGAAGATGAAGGTCGACACCACAACCGCAGCCACTATCACCATCATGTCCCCTACGTCTGCGTTGACGTTGTCTGCGGAGGAGATTAAGATGAAGCAGAAAAAGAAGGCCGCCGCGAAGAAGGCCTTGGCGGCGCTCAAGGAGAAGAGCAGGCGACAACTCAAAAAGGCAATCACGAAGGAGAAGACCATCACACTCTCGGATAACGATGAAGAAGATGGCGAAGATGATGATCCAGAGAGCGACGAAGAAGAGGACAGGGAGGAGTGCTGCGACGAGGACGGTGGTAATGAAGAGGACGCCGGAATGGAGGAAGACATCAAGAAGGAGAAGGCCGCCGTCATGGTGGCCGCCGCCGACGAGTTCGAAGACCACATCAACGTACAACAGAAACACGACCTCTCCCAGGTACGTACTAGAAGAGCTCGCAAGATCTAAGTATAGATAAATAAGAAGATAGTATTTATTTACTTATTTGTATGAATAAATAACAATTATTATTCTTCAATTTATAGGAGGTGGGCGTGGAATGCGAATCGGACGACGAGGAGGAAATCGGCGTTGAGGTCGATGACATCGACGAGGAGGACGCCAACGAGCCCGAGAACTGCGGCGTCTACGTCCGCGAGATCTACGAACACCTCCACCGCCGACAGGTGCGCGACACACACCGCACCGCACACACCGCACACATGCCAGTGATGGTTAACGCTGTTTTTTGTATTGTGGTACTGGTCAACAGACGTTGCAGAGGCCGGCGAGCGACTACCTGCAGACCCGACAGGACGGCGAGCTGACCGAAAAGATGCGAGCGCTCACCGTCAACTGGATGGTCGAAGCCGCCGGCCGCTGCGACCTCCTCACCGAGACCCTCTTCCTCGCCGTCGACCTCTTCGACCGGTATCACCACCACCACGCAACACGACACGACACGACACGCACCGCACACTCGACAACACGACACGACACAACGCGACACGACACGACACGCACGGCAGCGACACAACACGCTGACGTGGCATCTCCTCAATTAGGTTCTTGTCGCTGAAGAAGGTGTCGCAGAGGCGGGTGCAGCTGATCGCGATCACGTGCCTCTTTGTGGCGTCCAAGTACGAGGAGATCTACTACCCGACGCTCAAGGACTTTGAGTGGCTCTCCAACGGGACCATCAGCGGCCGCGACATTGTCAAGGCCGAGTCGATCGTGCTAGCCGCGCTCGGCTTCGACCTGGCCTCGGTCTACCCGTTCCACTTCATCCGCCGCTTCTCCAAGGCGGCTCACTCGTCGCGCCGCACGCACGAGCTGACCAAGTACGTCATGGAGCTGTCGCTCGGCGTCTACGCCACGCTCGGGCACAAGCCCTCGGTCGTGGCCGCCGCCTGCGTCTACATCGCCCGCGCCATGACCCACCAGTCCCCCATCTGGGTGCGTGTGTGTCGTGTGTGTCGTGTGTGTGCGGTGTCGTGTGTGCATGTGTGCGGTTGCTAAAGTGTGATGATGTTTTGTGTGTGGCTTATGCAGACGCCCACGCTGGTGCACTTTACTCGGTGCGGCACCCCCAGGGACGAGGCCAACGACGACTCCACGTTCGATAGCGAAAGCGAAAGCGAAGACGGCGACGAGTACGACGCGCAGGGGCGGAGGAGGGACAAGGGCCTCATGGAGTGCGTGCGGGCCATCAACGCCCTGGTCTTGGCCGCCGACGAGGACCCGGCCGACCCGCGCATCGCGGCCGTCCGCAGCAAGTACGCCCAGGTCAAGCACCACTCGGTCGCCTTCGTGCCCGCGGTGGACCTCTGAGCCGTGAGCTCTGGAGGGTGGGGGGAAGAAGGAAGTGGCCTCTTGTTTCGCTGTGGAAGTGGAACGAGAGCTGCGGTTGTATTGTCGAGAATTGAGAAGTTGATGTAGTGTGGCTACATCGATATCGGTGTGTGCACCACTATTTAAAAACGTCTATTAAGTGTAGTGCTCTCCTGCTCCACGTCGTCTTCTTGTTCAGAGGTCGCGTCGACAGTAGGGGCAGGTGGGCGAGCGGCCGGTCCACTCGTCGACGCACGGAGGGTGGAAGGCGTGGCCGCACGCGAGCGTCTTCACCTCCTCCGTCGCCGTGATGTCGCAGATGCAGATGCAGCAGAACCTGCACTCGCGTTGCTTCATTAGCGACCGGTACACCGCACACAGACATCAATCGCACACGCACACGCATGCGGGGGCACAACACATACATTTCGAAGGGTCTTCTCGGCGCCGCCGCACCCTCGCATTCTTGGATGCGCTTGGTGTGGATGAGCAGGCGCAGCCACTCGACGGTGCCGGCCTTCTCCTCGGAGAAGCGATGGTAGGCGTTGTCGGCCTTCGCCCACGCACCGCCGTACCTGCTCCCAGGGTTGTTGTTTGCTCAGACGCAGCCACACGATACTGCGGAGGCAAATCATGCACACGCACGGTCGCACACGCACACGCACACGCACACGCACACGCACACACGACACGCATAGCACACAACGCAACACAAGTCGGCATGGCAGGAGTGGCGGCAAGTACTGGAGAGGCGGCTGTCCAGCCCGGGCTCCCTTCTTGATGCCGCTCCACTTCCACCAGCAGTTGTTGAAGGCGCACGTCGCCGGCTCCACGTACGATCCACATATGGGGCAGTGACACCTGTGGCGCGACAACGCTGCACGCCACCGTGAGGCCAGCGAGCGGCATCACATGTAGCCGGACCTACGGCAAGTACGTACGTGTGGGCGTCGAGCAGGAGGTCGAAGGTGCCGTGGAGCTGGTTGATGATCACAGATTGGTCGAAGGCCTCGCACCCGCGGTTGGTGCACACGCCCTCCACGCTCAGCCCCGGCTTCACTATGCGCCACTGCGGGGCTTTCGAGGACCACTGCCGCCGCTCCAACGCGTTCGTGTTGGACACATCGACGAACAAGCTTCCCGCCGTCATCCCCCCTTCATCGGTGGAGGCCACCCAGAAGAAGGCCCAGATGTCAGCCTTGGCTCACTTGCCCCCTTGGATGATGCGTGTCGTGCGGGTGGCGTACCTCCGCGAAGCCGAATCACAAGCTGGAGGGTGGACTCGCGGTCGATGGTATAGTCGCCGAGACAGATGTCGTCATCCAGCTGTCTCCCGGCAAACACAAGGCGCTGCTGGTCAGCAGGAATACCTTTGTTGCATCGATGCACCAGTGAGTTTGTTTGTTTGGCTTACGGGGGAGCTGAGGGTCAGGGACACACGGTACCCTCCTTGGCTTCGATAAGGGTCTTGATCTGGGCGATGAGATGTGCCGGAGTCGCATCAAGCGTGAGTGTTTTGCCTTCATTATCACACACGCACGCACCACACACGCAACACAGAGATGCAAGTCCTTGAGTCGGTGAGGTTAACACCACTCGAGAGCGGTAAAGTAATCATACCAGTCAGAGTTTTGCAAAAGATCTGGAACTGCACGTCGGGCCTGGGCACGAGGCTGAGCCACGTCCCCTGCTCCAGATGAGGCTGCTGCCGTCGTAGACGCCAAAGTCGGCCAGCGTCTTCGCCTCCTGTTGTGATGATGGCAGGTGCCAACTACTACAGAATTGGGGGTTGATGAGGCCGATGAAGTAGTAGACCTTGGCCTGCTCCTCATCAGAGTTGGCCTCGTCGCCGGTGACTCCCAGCACGGTGCCCAGGAAGCAGAGCCGAATGTTGTCTCGGCGGACTCCGGTGCTGCTCCTGATGCGCTCCTTGACGTTGCGGATGGTGGTGTCCCGCTTCACCCCCAGCAGAATGGTCGCGGGCTTGCCCGACCGTTGGAACCCTGCGCCAAGGTCGTTTCAGCTTGGCTGGGCACTGCGCCCAGTTCACGAACCGCTTCATAAAGGCGAGAGAGATACAGTACCAGACGGAGTGATGATGGTGATGTCTATAACGTCGGGCTTGCGCCGGAGGTAGAGCGTAATCTTGCTGGGCATGCCCCTGCAAGCCGAGATGACAGCTGTCGGAAAACCTGTTCCTACCTACGCTGGCAGGCGCCTTTGGGGAAGAGACGTACCGAAGTGCCTGTTTCGAGAAAGAGCCTTCGGGGATGATGACACCGCCGTCGGTGCGCAGCTCCATGTCCGCCGTCCTAAGCCCCGCACGTTGCAGGGCCGCAGAAATCGCGTAGGACGAACAGCCGCGCCTCAGCCACACCTTGACCTGCAATCGATTGGGGATGAGTCACTACTCCACACAGAGCAGCGCACGTGATCTCTGCGGTGGTGCCGGTACCGGTTCCTGGCGCACTTCTTGGCCTTCGTCGCCCGTCTTTTGGATGCTGATGACTGAGGCTTCAATGGGGGAGCGGACGAACCAGGGCTCGTTGGTGATGAGGTAGTAGTCGAGGGGCCTGTCTATCTCGGACGTCACATTGATGCTGCCTACGCACAGCCGAAGCATGTCCACAGGTACACCGCCGCCCATCTGCTTGGCCAGCTCCTGCCTGCCCCCCCCCGCCGATTACCTGGCTGCGGGAGTCCGCAGTCTTGGGTTGGAGGGGGTACTTGAGGCTGCGAATGTCGGGACAAGGGAGGGAGACGTCCAGAGCGCGGCCCTCGTTCACCCACGCCACCTGCACAACTTGTTGCTGCTCCATGAGGCTGCTGCTCCTCGCTCCGAAGACATGATTAGCTTTTTTGTTTGGTTCTTGGAATTTTTATTGTAAAATATTTTCCACTGGGTAACAGCACAGTCTTTTTTAGGTGACTCACTACATGCTGTTCCCATTGGCACATTAACTCCTTTTTTTATCCGCATGTTTAAGCGAAGAGAATGTGGGGGCGCGCACAGCACACAACAGCACAACAAACACCCCAGCGAGAGACGATGGAGAGGACTGCCAACCCACCACGCATCAGCCGGCGCGAAGCCAGGAGGATGGCAACGTCTGGATCATGTCCTTGTTGCTCGGGCACTCTGATGCGAGCCGGCCGGGTGAGGAAAAGGACGCCCAAGGTGGTGGCGCAGCCGGCGAAGGCGGCCAAGGCACCCAAGGGACGCGCGGCCAAGCGAAGGGCTGCCCACCGCCGCTTGGCGCACCACCCCGCCGCGGCGAGCCAACACACGCCCAACTGCCCGAAGCGCTTGAGCGGCGCTGCACTACGCTCGTGCAACTGTCGCCTTCGCGGTACCGACATCGTCCTCCAATAACGGCACAAAAGCTAAATAAAAACACAAATAAATTATAATCAAACACAAATAAATAATAAATAAATAATAAAATGCACAATAAAAATAAAGCGACGGGGAGTGGTTTGTATTGGTACACTGGGCGCGTGCGGTGCGGTGTAGTGCGTGCATGTGCCGGTGCGCGGCGCGGGGATCAGCTTGCGGACTTCTTGGGCGGGACCGGCAGCTCGGCCTTCTTCCAGCCGGTTTTGTTGGTTGGCTCGGGCGTCACGGTTTTCTCCTTGGGCACCAGCCTGTTGTCTGCGCAAGCGAACAGCACTGAGTAAATAGGGACACACGGCACACGCACCACACGACACACGACACACGCGTACCTTCGCGTCCCCTAACGGAAGAGCGCTGCTGCCGGATGCGCTGCAGATTCTCGGCGAAGGCGTCGACCAACTGCTGGCCCATCACCTTCTTCGCCGTCGTCGCCCTGTCGCCGCACACGCCTCCTCAGATCACCGCCTCGTGTCGTGTGCGGTGGTGTGCACGTGTCGTGTTGCGTGTGCGGCGGTGCGCGTGCGCGTGTGCGTGTGCGTGTGCGTGTGCGTACCTGTTTTGGGTGGAGGGGCGGACAAGCATGGACTTCTTCTCCTTGGTGGCGACGGGCTTGAGGATGGTCGGGTTCCGCTTCCGGTTCTCCACCTCGATGTGCATGCCCTGCCTCTGCCTGATCGTACCCTGCTCTCGCCCCACCCGCGACACATGACACAGGCACACGACACGACACGACACGACACGACACGACACGACACGACACGACACGACACGACACGCACACAATTCGTGATAAGCGAGCGTGAAGAGAGGTGCGTGCGCAGTGCGTGGGGGGGGGGTAGCGCACGTTTTCCAGGACTTCCTTGCGAAGGTTGATAGCCTGCTGCCTGAAGCGATCCAAGGCTCCACGCGACGGCGAAGAGCCCACTGTCACACGACACACACGACACGCGACACACCACGACACACACGACACACGCATGAAATGGTTTGTCTTGAGAGTGTGTCGCGTGTGTCGTGTTGTGTTGTGTGTCGTGTGTCGTACGAGATTCGCGCGGCGACTTGGGCGAGAGGAGGGCTTCCTTCTCCTCCCTCTCCTTGTCCCACGCCTGGATGGTGACGTCCCAATGCTCCACCAGGGACTCGAAGGTGGGTCTGCCGTGGGTTTGGGGGGGGGGTAGCGCAGACGCGAAGACGACGGCAGATTCATTAAATAAAATAAATAATAAATCAATTGTAATTGAAACGGAGGAATGTGTACCTGCCCAGCGGATCGTACATGCAGCACTCTAAAATAAAATAGAACAGAATATGAGTAAGTATTATTTGAATTATTTTTTGAATTATTTAGAGTGTACCGATGACGGCGTCCTTGAACTCGGGTGGGGTGTCAGTGGGGATGATCGACAGGAAGCCCTGCACGTCCAGCCCGAACGCTTCCTCGGGTCTGTGCGGGTGATCGGTGATAGATGAGTGTCGCCATATACGCGTGTGCGTGTGCGTGTGCGTGTGCGTGTGCGTGTGCGTGTGCGTGTGCGTGTGGCAAGAACGAATGGTGTCCGTACTTTCGCTGTATTTCTTCGGTGATCTTCTTGCGGGTGATGATTTCGATGAGCACGATGCCGTAGGAGAACACGTCCGCGGCGAACGAGTACGGCTCGCCCACGATGATCTCGGGCGCCATCCAATCCTCCGTTCCTGGGTCCACGCACGCACAACACGTAAGTAAAAAATGAAATAATAATAGTTTTTATGATTATCGTTTATTATTGCCATTGTCATGGTTATTTTTATTTTTTGTGGTCGGTACCGCAGAGAGTCATGGGCCGCGGGGTTCGTTCAGCGATACGCGCGAAACCAAAATCGCAAAGCTTGACCTCTCCCCGGTCGCTTACCTGCATATAAGCGCGCACAGCCACGCGTGCATGTGTCAATTACCGTGTGTCGTGTTGTGTCGTGTGTCGTGTGTGTCGTGTAGTGGTGGCATGTGAGTAAAACACGATACCAGGCAGTTCTTGGCCTTGAGATCGCGGTGAATGATGTTCTTGGAGTGGAGGTAGGCCATGGCGCAGGCGAGCTCAAAGGCCAGCTGCGCCTTGTCCCGCCACGTCAACCGAATGCTGCGGTTCTTGAGACGCTGACGCAGATCACCGGCTTTCACATACTAGTACCGGTCACCACACACGACACACGACACACACGACACACACGACACACACGACACGTGTGAGATTTGCGTTAAAGTTGAGAAATGAATCAAGGGAGAGCGTGACAGTGGTGGAGGGACCTCGGTGACGATGTGAATAAGATCGTTGGTGTGATCGTGCGAGATGCCAATGAACTGCACGATGCCCGGGTGTCGCACTCCCCTGCAGCGTAGAGATCGGCGCGCGTGCGTGTGCGGTCGTGCGTGGTCGTGCGTGGTCGTGCGTGTGTGCGTGCGTGCGTCGTGTGAGAGAGGAGCAGAGCGCAAGCGGGTAGCCATGAGAGAGCGTAATACTTGAGAATGTTGATCTCCCTCTGGAGGTAGAGGAAGTTCATTTCGGCGTCTTCGTCGTTGGCCACGGGGAACACGGTCTTGATGGCCACCTGCAGACCCAGGTACTTGCCCCTGTAGTGTGGTGTGGTGGGTGTGCGTGTGCGCGATCAGTTCCACGTAACGACCTCACGCAGCGTCAGTGCGTAGACCACAAAGGCGAAGGTGAGATGATGATGACGGCTGCCTACACACCTGTGGATACTACCGTAGGCACCTGCAACGCATCGAACGACGTCAAACAACATGACAACCACACGCGACAAAAAAAGGGCAAATAGAAATAAAATCAAATGTAAACGCACCAACGGCGATCTGTTCACCAAAGGAGAGGTCGGCAAATTGGATGTTCCATACGATCTCCAAATCATCTGTTTAAAAAAGGGGGAAGCATGGTTAAAAAAAGAAAGTAAAAAACGTTTATAATCCCAGTAACGCGTTGCTGGGAATATGGTGATTAAAACTCATTTATAAAAAGGCGAAATGAGACGAACCGATGAAGCCGCCCAGTCGCTCGCGGGCAGTCTGCTCAGCTGACATCCTGACGAAGAAAAAATAAAATATAATCCAGAGGCAGCTCGCTCCTTTGGAAGAAAGAACAACCGAGGGGCGAGCGTGTGACGGGACAGTCGCGCACAAGGGTCCCCAAAGAGGGCGGAGTTGCCCGTTAAGACCTCCAAAATTTGAAGCGGCCCTGCGCAAAGCGCAAATTTTCAAACAGATCCGAAAAAACAAAACAAAAACAAAAACAAGATGTCGAGGTGGCTGGGCAGTGGCCAGCGTTATCTCTACGACCAGGGGGAGGAGGATGACCACGCCTGTGAGGACGACGAGTATGGAGAAGATTGGGAAGAAGAGCACAGGGACCCGGCCGAGACAGAAGATGGTGAGGCCCACGACCTGCAGCCGCCCACCACGGACACATGGCTTCTCGCTGCCTTCATCCCCAGCGTCCGCCAGGCCAAGGTGGGTCTCCAGCCCGCCCACCATTTTATTTTATTTTATTTTATTCACTTTATTTAATTTTACGTGAAGGGTGGCAAGCGGCCAAGCGGCGCTAGCGAGGGGCGCAGGCCGAGCAATGCAGCGGCTACGGCGGCCAAGCAGAGGCGGCGAGAGGCGCAGAAGCTCGCGGCGCAGTGGAGCCTCGCCTCAACAACAACCGAGACCGAGGAGTGGCACGTCACGCTCCGATCGGGTCGAGGTTCTTTGACCACACACATCACACACAGTTTTTGCTCTCTTGGTTGTTGCTGTGGTTTGTGGTGGCTGATGTGCGCGTCGTGGCGGCGTTCTACAACTTCGCTGCAGCGGAGCTGCTTCTCGCGTTCGTGCTGCCGCAGGACTACCCGCCCGCGCCGCCCCGGGTCAGTGCGGTGCTGACCTCGCGCGAGTCGAGTGGGTCAGCAGGCGACGCATCCGTCTCGACTGCCGCGGGCACCCAACCGGAGCCAAGCGACGAGCTGTACAGCACCTCCGTTACCAGCATGCTGCAAGAGCAGGTGACGACACGACACGGCACGCACGGCACACACAGCACGCACGGCACATGACACACGACACACACCCTGATTGAGGTTGGCGGCAGGCGGTCAGAAACGTGCGGGTGTCTGCTCTGGTCCCAATAGCCCAGGAGTGGCTGGACTCGTACACCGACCGCGTCGTGAGCCTCAAGCAGCAGCAGAAGGAGGAGGCCGAGCGCGCGGCCCAGGAGGCCCTCGTCGCTGCCCGCGCTGAAGCGGAAGCCCTCGAAGATGCCCGCCGAGCCATGGCCGGTACCATCACCGCCTTCATCATCACCGCCTTCATCATCACCGCCTTCATCATCACCACCTACATCATCATCATCGTCATCATCATCGTCGTCGTCGTCATCGTCATCATCAGGCTAACTGGGTGGTGGGTACGTTAGATGGTCCGACTCCGTTCACGCGGTGGCTCAAGCGGGTCGGGATCAAGCCGCCGAAGGCGATGCGTCACGGCCTGGCGGACATCGAGGAGTTGTTTGCCCGCAAGCTGGCCCTGCGCAAGGCCCGGCCCGGCGCCCGCTCCACCCACGTCGAGCCCCTCCACACCCTGTGCGTCAAGGTCAGTACCCTGCATGCGCAGATCGTGTGCGGTGGCGGGTAGACGTATGCGTGTGTGTGCGGTGATGCGTGTGCGGTGGTGTACGTACAGAATGCAAACAATGCGTGTATATCGTGGTGTGTGTGTGTGGTGTGTGTGTGGTGTGTGTGTGACAGGTGCTGGGCGAGTCGCTGCTGCGCTACGAAAGCCTGGCGGGCTACCCGTTGCAGATGCGACAGAAGATACTGGACTACCTGGTGACCGACCTGCACCTGCTCTTCCCCGAGCACCTGAGCGCGCTGCTCGACGACGAGTTCACTTCGCTCGACCTCTCCGGGCTGGTCTCCTCGCGGTCGTTAGGCAGCAGCAGCAGCAGCAAGGCCAACAAGACGCGCGACGAGCACATCACGCAGGTGGGCCACTTGTGCCCGCGATTGAAGGAGATCAACCTCAGCCGCGCGGTCCGCATCACCAACTTCAGCCTATCCGAAAGCATTGCCAAGTGTCTGCAGGTTCGTGTCGTGTGTCGTGTGTCGTGTGTCGTGGCCTGACTTAAATTCTTCCTTCGTTTCCCCACTCATAAGTTGACTCGACTGGTGATCGACGACTGTGCCCAAGTGGGCGACATGGGCGTAGCCGTGGTGGCCGACGGCTGCCCCAAGCTGGCCGAGTTCTCCGCCAGGCGCTGCCAGAGCGTCACCCACAACGCCCTCCACCTCCTCGGTCCGCCCCGCCCCCCCGGCATCCCCGTCGCCCTTTCTTTCTTTCTTCCTTCCTTCCGCCACTCACCACCTCACCACCGCCTGGCCCACGTCGAGCAGGTCGTCGCTGCACCCAGCTGGAGGTGGTGCGGATCGCCGGCTGTACGAACATTCACGTGGACGGCCTGCTCGACCTTGCGCGTCTGGCCAAACGACTCCAGGTACGCGCGCGCGCACCTGTTTGCAGTGGAAGATGTGAAGAAAGACAAAAGTTAGGAGTAAGAATCGAACGTGCGCCACTACAGGTGCTGGATGCGGCTGAGGTTGGCAACAAGTTGTTTTCCAACAACCGCGACTTCCCTCCCGTACCACCCGACAGGTGCTCCATAGCGCACACAGCAAACGTCACATGCCACACGCTCACCACATGCCACTCTCACCACGTGCACCTCATGCTGATCACAATCTTCCACCTTTTGTGTCGTGTCGTGTGTCGTGTGTGTCGTGTGTGTGTGTCTTGTGTGTTTGTGTGTGGGTGAGTGTAGACTGGCCAATCAGCGATTGGAGACGCTTATCCTCGACGGGTGCAACTACGTCACGCGCGAATTCCTGCAGGGTACGCCCGCGGCTGACCTTGCTTTCTGCTCGCAAACGCAAACCCCAACCCCAACCCCAATCCCAGACCTGTTGGGTCCGCTCGAGGGGCAGCTCTGCCCGTGCCTCACGCTCCTTTCCCTCCGCCAATGCCCGCGCATCTCCAACGGCACCTTCGAAGAGGTTCCTCTTTTCTTCATCGATCGCCTCCGTCTTCGTCTTCGTCGTGATGGAGCGTGGCGTGCTCAAGAATGTGTGCGATACGTGCGTGTGCGGTGTGTGCGTGCGTAGGTGGTGCTGCCACAGTGTCCGAGCCTGAAGGCGTTCCACTATTCGATGGTGCCGCACGCGTCGTTGCGCGGCGTGACGCAGATGGACATGAGCCACCTGTCCTTCCTGCCCGGCTGCCGCTACGTTTTCCCCATCCGCTCGGCCCATCTGCCACCCCTCCTCGCCCAGATCCGTGACCAGCTGCTCCGCGGCAAGAGGCCCGACGACCAGGCGAAGGTGCGGACAACACTCATATTCCCAACATATTCATCGCATATTATATTGCTAACATATTGATGATATGTTGCTATATATGTCGCGATTAGGTCTTCACGCAGCTGGAGCTGGACAAGGTGCTAACCCACCGCGCGACGTTCCTGCGGTCGATCGAGCGCTTCGAGGCCAACGCGCCGGCCCGCCAGGTGCTGCGCGGGCTCGAATCGCTGACGCTGGGGGTCACCGAGTGGGCCAGCCCGTTCAGCCTGATCGAGGCCTTCATCTCCATGCCGGCCCTGCGGCGCCTCGACCTCTCCCACGCCAACGCGCGCCTGCGCGACGTGCTGCTTTCGTGCTACCACTTTCTGCCGCGGCTCGACACGCTCGTGTTTGCTCGGCGCGAGGGCGACACGCGCGACGAAACCGACCCGGCCTTTCTCAAGCCGCAGCTGCCGTGGCGAAGCAGCACCATCGACTACTACGAGGAGCGCCAGCGCAAGTTCGGCGAGCGCGAGCGGGTGCTCCTGGAGGCCCAGCAGCGACAGCGGCGGCGACGGGCGACAGCGGGCGACGAGTCGGAGCAGCGGGAGGCGGAGGCGGAGACGAAGAGGCGGCAGTGGGTGGTGGACCACATCGCCGGCGACGACAAGCGGCACTCGATGAGCCTCACCTCGCTCGATCTCTCCGGCCACATATTTCCCGGTGGTATGCGCGTGTCGTGTCGTCGTGTCGTGCGTGTTGCGTGGGCTGAATGTGCGCGTGTACGGTGGTGCGTGTGGCGTGTGGCGTGTGTTGAATGTAATTCGGTGGTGTGGTGCTGGGCGCAGGAGCTGTGTTCCTGGACTTGATCGCGGACCGATGCCCGGAGCTGCGGCGTCTGTGCATTGCGCGGACGCAGGGTGTGGGCGCGCCCACGCTGCTGGCGCTGCTCGAGAAGTGCGTCCACCTCGCCCACCTCGACGTGCGCGGCGTCGACCTGCCGCTCCACAGCCAGACCGACCTCCTCAACAAGCGCCCCGCACTCTCCCTCACACCGCGTAAGTAATAATAATTAGCATGTTAACATGTTATAATTAATTAAACCTAAAAACAAACTTGTAACGCAGCAAGGCAACGATATTATTATTTTTTTATGCAGTTTTTTGCGATGCCCGCCAGCGTTGGCACAGCTCGTCGCTGACATAGCGCCCCATAAGACGGCTGATGACAGTCCTGTTGGCCTGCGCAACGAGCAGGCAGGGCGTCCAGGTGTCCAGCTGGCGAGCGATGATGTGGCCCCACCAGTGCCACCCCAAGGCACCGGCGGCCTCAAAGTCATAGCGCCCCGCTTCACCAGGTTTCAGCTCCTCGAGGAAGAGCTTGCTGCCCACCTGGTCTTTGAGCGCCTCGTCCCAGTCGGGGTTGTAGAAGGCCGTGCTGGGCAGCTGGTGGAGCAGGCTCGCGCCGGGCTCGGTCTGGGCCAGTTTGCGCGGCAGTGCGGTCGAGTGGGCGGACCACTGGTTGTCGTTGAAGTCGTGGTAGTTGCTCTTCCACAGGGCGATGAACTTGGAGAACGGGCGCGAAATGATGATCGCGTTGCCTAGGCTCACGCGCCCGTCGCGCTCCTGTATCAGCACCGCGTCTTGCTCCGGGTGCTGTCGCAGGTGATCGTTGAGGGCCGGCAGGAAGTCGCGGAAGACGAGTACGTCCAAGTCGAGGTAGACCCCGCCGTGGTTGTAGAGCGCGTCGAGCCGCAGCACGTCGGTCTTGTGGGCCATCACATGGACCGGGTGGCCGTAGACCGACGTCACCGGGTCGTGTTCGACCACCTGTAGCAGCTCCTTGTGGGCCTCGGCGAACTGGTCCCACCAGAAGCCCAAGGGCGTCGCACCGACTTCGGTGTGGAGAAGGATCCGCGTGGGTCGCAGCTGGGCCACGGCCGAGGTCATGCCAATCCATTTGGCGAAAGGGAGCGCCGGGGGGTTGTTGCCAGGCGGACGGCAGTAGGCGAAGTGAAGCAGCCGCGGGAGCGCCGGGGGGTTGTTGCCAGGTGGAAGGGAGTAGGAGGCGAAGGGAAGCAGCCGAGGGAGTGGATCTGAGGAGGGCCATGCGGTGGGTGGGGGAGGTGGAGGGGGTGGTGACGAAGACCCGATGAAGGGAGAAGTGGGAGTGAAGAAGAAGAGCAGCATTATCATCACTCCGGCGAAGATGAACAGGCCCAAGCGTTCCGGAGTGGTGAATGGGTACTGCATCGTGGGCGGTGCAAAACGTAATGGCCTTCTACGTGGCCGTAAAGGTAGCGGGCTCCAACATCCAGTGAATGCAGGCTGGAGGAAAAAGCTGATTGGGTCTAGGAGTGTCAAAGATAGATTTTTGATTGGGTATGGCCATACCCAAGGCCTTGAGGCCGGGGTTGGAGGGGGTCTGATATCGTTTTTCCATTGGGTTAGTTGGCTGATATTGTGTGGAAATCTTGCAGGAAGGAGGGTCCGCGCCCGGAAACAAGAATCACGGATTTCCATGTTTTTCTTATTTATCTCGGGCCAATAGGAAACGTCCGACCAGCCAATGAGCGCTATTGAAACCCTCCGTCAAGGACTCAGCCGAGCGATGGCCTAACCCAAACGAAAGGAAAATCATATTAATTCGCCAAAAAGGCCATAAAAATGTTTGTTGGGTTCATGCTAATGGTGCAGATGAGATTTCTACACTACCTGCTGTGTACCAACAACATAGCATGGAGAGGGATGTTAACAATGAGCAGGACACTCTCTGCACCCAGGTCCACAGCTTGGCCAACAGTGCACAGAGTTTCGTAGGTAGGTTCATAGGGAGTGCTGCCAGATAGTTAGTGAAAAAGAGTCATTGACCCTTTTTGGTGAACACTTGGTTTGGGGTTGGAGTCCACAGGAGCCTGGACATGGGTGGTGAAGGGGTGTGGTATGGGTCCAGCAGAACGTCAAGAAGATGCAGGGGTTGGCCATTCAGGAACAATGTCATCCTCCTGCTCTGCTTCATCTTACAACCACCAATTGCAGAGGAGGGTGAAACTATTACCATCAACACACTCTATGAGCCTATGGACCAAAAACCCACTCTTGACTCTCATCTGTCACCTCCAGCACACACTTGTGCACAACTAAACTACTTGCCTGATTGAACATGGTCAAGCCTTCAACCTGTCAACTTTGACCAAGCTCTTCACTGAGTGGGGCTCCTCCCTCACTCTTGAGCACCTCCAGTGCTGCTCTGTGTCCTCAGGGTCTCATTGTGCTGCTCTGTCCTCAGGGTCCTCCACATGTTGGTGGTCATCCTGCTGCACTTCAGGGATGTGCACATAACAAAATTGGTTTTTTGGTTGCATAGTTGTCATGTAGTTGTCACTTACATGATATAGTGGCTGGTTATATATTTTTGGTTGTTGTGTAATTGTATGTGATAGACATTGGTCATTTCAGTACACCTGGGCACAAGAAACACCACATGTGCTGCACAGGAGGTTCTTTTGGAAAGGACCTAATCAATCTCAATCCAATTGTGTTACAGAATTCATTATGAGTAAGTGATGGTACCTGCTTTTGCAATTTCCTGCAAATAGTCACTCATTCTTATGGTTGCCATTGCTCCTACCCTGGCCATGCTGAGACAAGTTGCATCCTCCCTCAGGTTCCTCCATGAGTGCTTCCACGACAAAACTTCTTTCTTTCCACCCGGTTAAGGTGGCGCAAGGGACTGAAATCCCAGATATTTGGCGGATAAAAGGGGGGAAGGGGCCACGGAGAATTGGCCGCGTACTTGAGGAGCGTCTACCGAGAGGCTGTCCTTTCCTTTCTTCTTCCCTCCACCTCGGCCTTTGTGTAATCAATTCCCCCACGTCGAGAGGATCAATCATGAACGCTCAGAAGCTCGCTCAGCTCCAGCAGGGAGTCCGGATCGGTGGTAAGGGTACCCCCAGGAGGAAGCACAAGGCCCCCAGGTAATACATCACATCATCTATAGCTTGCGGCAGAATTCGAGCGTAGATGGAGAGCCACCGATCGCTATCAAATCAAATGTTTGAATTACGGTCGGTTACCGGCGTGCGCCGCGCATTCCCGCTTCATTTGGCCGGCATTTAATCGCTCGGCTGCGCTATATAGGAAGAAGAACGCTACCACTGATGACAAGAAGCTGCAGAGCCAGCTCCAGAAGCTCGGCTGCCAGCCCATGCAGGGTACTGTCACTAAATGCTTCAATTATTTTTACCACTCTTTCCCTGAGCCCTGCCGCTTCTTTCCATCCCCGTTTCTCATTTTCTACACTGGATCGTCGCATTGTGCGCTTCCGTGGTCGCAATGAATGCTCACACTCCGGCTGTAGGTATTGAGGAGGTCAACCTGTACAAGGATGACGGTACCGTGATTCACTTCAACAACCCCAAGTTCCACGTTGGAAGCGGAGCTACCATGTACGTCGTGAGCGGCCGTGCCGAGAACAAGACCATCCAGGACATCATTCCTTCCCTCCTCCAGAACTCCGCTCTCGGCCAGGCTGCCGCTGCCGCTGCTGCCGCCAAGAAGGTACTACTACATTTGGCCGCATTTGCGCTGCGATCTGCCGCCATCTCGATTTCTGTCCATTTTCTGTTTCACCCTAATCTGATTTTTTCTCCTTGTCGCAGGGTGGTGATGATGACGTGCCCGAACTCGTTGAGAGCTTCGAGTCCTCGTAAATGTTTCTTCGACCACCAAGAGACAATAAACCTTACTGCCCCCATCTGTGCTCGCTCATCTCAAATCTTACGCTTTTTAAATTTGATTTGATTTCGCTGCTCGCATCAATCCAATTCGCAGCTCATCGACACCCAGGCCGTCCTTGCTGGTGATGTAGATGATGGGCGAGCAGAAGGGGGATCGTTTGATGCGTTCCTTCGTCTCGGCCAGCACTACGAAGATCTCCCGGCGCGACAGCTTGTCGGCCTTGGTGAGCACTACCTGGTGCGGCAGCCCGTGCGTGTTGAGCATCTGGATCACCTCCGCGTCCTTGTCCGTGATGCCTCGTCGAGAGTCGACCAGCACGCTCGTGTTGTACAGCCTGCGCGGAGACGATGAGATGATGATGATGATGATCATGACAACGCGGACTACACAACCGACCCCATGCAACCACGAGCGAGACGGAGAGACGTACGACTTGCGCGTGGTGAGGAACGTGTTCACGAACTGCTGCCACTCTCGGACGATGCGCACCGGCGCCTTGGCGTAGCCGTAGCCTTCACACGACGTCGGTGGGGAAGTTGGGGTGAGTGACAGATCTCCCACAGGCAAAACGAAAGAAGAAGAAGAAGAAGAGGATGAAGGTACCGGGCAGATCGACCAGCTTCACGCTGCCGGCCTGGTAGTAGTTGATGGTTTGCGTGCGTCCCTGAACGATGCATGTTTTTAAAGCCAAGGCACCGACGGTAGCGATGATCAGCGTCTTGTTCGCTACCCACACGAAAGCGTTCTCGCCGCGAAAGAGAAGAGGCGTACGGGAGTGTTGGAGGTGCGGGCGAGCGGCTTGGACAGCAGGGCATTGAGCAGCGACGACTTGCCCACGTTCGACCTCCCCACGAACGCAAACTGTTGCGACCACAACAGGAAAGTAAATAAATACATAAAGAAAAAGGATAAATAAAAGGATAAATAAATAATAAATCAGAAAAAGCACAAATAAAGAGGCGCACCTCGGGCTGGTCCTCTGCGGGGAGGTTGGGTGCGGCGACGCTGGAGGCGAGGAAGGCGGCGTTCTTGGTGAAGAAGGCGTGGGCGGCCTTGCGCTCCTCATCCGTGATCGATCGTACGAAGTCGACGGTGGCTGGCGGCACGGGGAGAGCAGTGCTGGAGGACGGGTCGTGAGCGGCGAAGTACTGGAACACGCTTGCTAGCTTCTTCCCCTTGCGATTTGCAGCACTTGATGATGCCTTGGGGGGCGCAGGTGGTTGTGCCGGGTTTGAGGATGTGATGCTGCTCGTTGATCGCGCAAACCGCAAGTTGGTGGCGGTAATGCAGCGCCAGGATGAAGAGGAGGTGCACGAGAGGCCGGCAGACCAGGAGCTCGATCGTGGACAGCAGCGCAGCATCGGCATGCGCACTCTCTTCATCTCGAACGTGAAAGAAAAATAAAGAGAAATACAAAAGAAATGTGGGCTCTCAAAAAAATATTGTTGCATGTTGTGTGTAGCACCTAACACAGGTCTGAGGTGCGACCAAGGATTGCTGTCGTTAGGATCAGGCACAAGTGCTGTATCGTCACGATGGAATTTCGACCATTGTCGCAGCGGACGGCGGCGACGCCAGGTCGCCAGTGGCGATTTTTATTGGCAGAGGGGAGTGGAGGCCTGGATTTGGTGGAAAACCGGGAAGGTGGGGGGTCATTTTCTGGGTGGCCTGTAGCGGTTCGGCCAATGGTGAGCTGAGCACTCACCTATAAATCCTACTTGGCCCATTGAAGCTAATCATCAGCTCCACAATCTACACCATCTCCAGCTTCCAGCGCAACCAGCGACTTAACAAACAAAAACAATGAAGCTGTTCATCCTCCTCTGCCTGTGTCTGGTGGCCACCATGGCCTCGGCGCAGAACGCCACCATCGCTGCGACCACCACCACCGGCGGGCTTGCTGATGTGGCCAAGACCGTGACCGGAGTTACAGGCGCTGTGGTACGCTTATTCAGATGTTTGTGCACAACATGATTGGCGGATACCTAACACAAACATACCCAAACATGTTGATGTTTTGTTTCAACACAGAGTGCTGAGGTGATCCCCGGTAAGATCGTGGTTCAGCCGCCCGCCGTGCAGCCCCCTGCTCTGCGTGTGCAGCCCGGCATCGTCAACGTTCCTCCGTTCAGCGTGCTGCCGCCCCCCGTCCAGCCCCCGCCGCTCACCATCCAGCCGCCCCCCGTGCAGCCTTCCCCCTTGATCGTCACCCCCGCCCCTCTCCAGGTTCGTCCTCCTCCCCCCATTTCGTTTTCGCTCTTTGCCACATTCGTTCTTTCGTTTTTTTAACCTCCATTTTGCACCAAACAGGGATCCAACATGCAGGTGACCTTCACCCCGATCGCCGTGCCGCCGCTCACGGTCAACCTGCCGGCCGTGTCGGTGCCGCCGATCGTCATCCAGATCCCGGCCTTCACCATCTTCCCCCCGGCCGTGAGTCTCGCGCCCATCACCGTCCAGCCGCCGGCTGTCACCATCGAGGACATCATCATGACCCCCGTCCCGCTCCAGGGCGCCGCCATCACCATCGAGGTGCCCGCCATCTCGGTGCCGCCGATCACCGTCACTCCGCCCACTGTGCAGGGCGCCGCGTTCACGGTCACGCCGTCGCCGGTGCAGCCCGCGGCCTTCACCGTCACCCCGCCCCCCGTCACTCCGCCCCCCGTGGCCATCGAGCAGACCCAGACCACCACCAAGACCCTCTCGATTCCCGAGACCACCTCGGCCGCCGCGATCGTGGGCACCACTGGCGGCACGACCACCGTGGGCGCCGTGTCGAGCACCAAGACGGTGTAAGAGCAAGTACAGGAAACTACCACTTGCAAGCAAGCACGCGACTGGGCAGATTTATCACGTTTTCTCTTTGACCGAACGACAACCCACCAGCCGCACTCCACTTTCAGTTTCACTCTCCCTTCCAGAGATCTATGCTTTGTGCCGTCCCCAGTAGCTATGCTCTTTTTTATGGATCTCTTGTTTTTACAATTTTAGTTTCACACTCACTGCACCATTAAAGTTCTCCTTTTTGTCCAGCAACGTTTCGATTCTAGTTCCTGATTGGGCGGTAGTTAAAATCAGCCACTCACGCCACGCCAGCGATTATTTTGGATGGATTTTCCAGAGAACTGCCAGATATTAAGTGTAGCTTTGTCAATTCACCTGAAATTCAACTAGAACAGCACGTCAAGGCACCCGGCCCGCCAATCCTGTCTTCCTACACCTCCTGCCCCAGACAACTATAAAACCAGCCAACCTCAAGCCTGTTCACTCATCCTCATCAACCACCTCTAGTGTACAAGCTCAAGCACACATCGGACCTAAACACAGATCGGACTTAAAACACATCACATCATGAAGTCCATTATCTTCGCACTCTGCGCCATGCTGTTCGTGACGCTGGCCCTCGCCCAACAGAGCCCGGTCACCTTCTCCAGCTCGCAGCTCAACGCCCGCATCGACCCCGCCGACGGCTCGGTCGACATCTGGGAGGCCAACACCGATCGCGTCTTCACCCACACCTTTGCCGAGCTGCGCGAGACTGACCAGGCCAGCGCGCTGGTCAACACCGTCGCCTCGTTCGCCAGCCAGATCTTCACCGTGTCGACCCCCACCGTCAACAACGACTTCCAGGGCGTCAATGCCACGTCGGCCAGCCTCACCGCCAGCATCACCGTCGCGTCGCCCGTCGACAACTCCACCTCGGGCGCTACGCTGATCGCCACCTTCTTCGTCTTCACCGCCGAGGGCAACATCACCTTCAACAACCAGAACGTGAACGTCGCGCCCGACCACATGGTCCTCCTCTACCAGCTCCAGGGCTGGCCCATCAAGTCCACCAACAACTCGATGTCCATCCGCGTGCGCCTCGACACCCCGAGCAGGACCGGCACCTTCAACGCGCCCGTGCTCCGCCTGGACGACGGCGCGGCCATCACCTTTGCCCAGACCTCGACCGGCAGCAGCGCCGCGACCGACACCCCGGCCTCGGTGGCCGTGAGCCGCGGCTCGAGCTCGGTCGACTACACCATGACCTTCAACGCCGCCACCAACGTCGAGTTCACCGCCCTGTGGAGCGTCGAGCCGGTCACCTCCGGCAGCGGCGGCGACTCCTCGGCCGCCTCGGCCCTGTCGACGCCCCTCTTCGCCTTCTTCTAAAGCCCCCCAAATATTTTGATCCTGTTCCTCCTTCTACATATTCATATATATATATATATATTATATTTACACTTGAATAGTGATATGTTGCAGAACTAAGCGTAGTTTGTGTGCGGTCGTGTATTGGGAGGCGGTCGATTGTCGTTCCGCTCGGATTGACGGAGTTGGAGGCTGAGCCGCGCGGAGGCGAGTTCGGGCAGCCACTCGGGCGTGGAGCCGGCCACGACGGTGTCGATGCCGTGGTATATGCCCCACTCTGTCCCGCCGTTGAACACCAACACATCTCCCGACCTGAAGTCAAGAACTGTGTCGCACACATCAGTGTGTTCCACCACCGCGCACACCACTGCACGAACGACACGACCAACGACACGACACGCACGGGTACCCTCCCGTTTGGCCATTCGGGGACCCTTGACGAAGAACCGTGCCGTGCAGCCCAGCGAAAAGAGCACCACCCACCCGGTCACCTAAGCACCCGGCCACTCAATTCAGACATGACTGGGAGAAATCAGCGTTTCAGGTCTTGAGATCGACACCTTGTCCACGTGGCCGGTCAGGCGGCCGTCGCGCTCGGGGTACAGGAACGAGGTGGCGTAGTCGGGGCTGTAGCTGGGCGGAATGTGGTCGGGGCTCGCGTCCGACGCAGCCGCGCAAGCCTCCGAAGAAAGCCACAGAAACGACGACGGAATCAGGTGCTTGTGCGACTTGCCTGCGTGTAGAGAAAAGAGTGAGTGTCGTGTCGTGTCGTGTCGTGTTGTCATGTGTGTGCGGTGGGGGAGGGGTGGTCTTACAGTTGTAGTACATGATTTTCTGGAAGTTGGAGAGGGCGTTGCGCGCGCGAGTAGGGGTGTAGGTCTGCGCGGCCTGCTGGATGCCCTCGAAGAGCTCGCGTTGCTGGTCCGGCCGCAGGAAGCCCTTCAGGTGGACCACCCCCTCCTGCAGCTGTCGTGCGCCCCCCCCCCCAAGCAGAACATACGCCTTGTATTCAGAGGAGAGCACTGCACAAGAAAAAAAGAAAAAAGAAAAAAAAGGCCGTGAATGGCGAGCAAAGCATGGCGTATCGACCACTACAGCTTCATGGGCGTGTAGTGCAGCAGCAGGCGAAGCCTCCTCCATCTTCTCTCGATTTTCAAAGAAAAGAAAAAGAACATTGTTTTTTATCTTGGCATTTTTATTGTCGTTATTTTTTTTTCTTGGTTCAAAAGACAGAGCGCAAGCGGGAGGCTAGAAGTCGGAAGTGATCTCGAGGAGCGAGTCCATGTCGAGGGTGACCTGCCCGGTCTTCTGCTTGTCGCGCCATTCGAACAGCGACTTGACTGCACACGCCACGCACACGACCAACAACAACACGACACGCACGTGTTATTGTGCGAAGAACGCTGGCTGCGCTCGAGGGGGAGGTGGGGACCTTGCGCCACGTGAGCCACCAGGCCGAGGAATTCGACGGCTGCAGCAGGAAAAAAAAAAAAAAGCGCGTAGCACGCAAAGCCTCGTCAGTTCGTTTCGACCGAAAAGAACGGGTTGATGCAACGCATCACCACGAGCACGCGCGGGGGGGGGATGGTACTGGAGATGCCGTAGCCGGATTTGTTGTACTTCCTGAACATAGCTGTAGAGAGCGAATTCGAAGTTGGTTAGCGTATGTCGTGTGTGTGCGTGTGTGTGCGTGTGTGTGTGCGTGTGTGTGCGCGTGTGTGTGTGTCGTGGTACATTGGGTGGCCACGGGTCCCAATCGGAAACCGCCGGCCGAAAGCGCCGCGCCGATCTCGTTGGCGTCGAGCCGTCCGTTCCTGTCCCTGTCCTGCTGCTGGAACAGCGCCTGCATGCTGAGGAGGAACTGAAAGATCATGCGTGAGTCATGCCGGTGTGTGTGGCCGCGTGTCGTGTGTCGTGTCGTGTCGTGTCGTGTCCTGAACCTTGTGGAGGGCGCCGTATTCGTAGAAGTCTTCGCACGAAACAAAGAGACAGCCAACCGGGGAGTTAGCAATGCGTCAGAACACGACCCTCAGGGCCGGTGTGTACCGATGGTGCCGTTCTTGTCGACGTCGAACACGCGGATCAATTTGACGGCCGTCTCGAAGCCTGCGGAGACCCGACGTCAGCCATCACCATCAACAAACAGCCACGAAGAGGAGGAGGAGGGCATGAGTTACCGATCGGCACGCCGCCAATGGCAACGTTGGCCAACTCGTTAGCGCTGATCGACCCGCTGGTATCATTCGACACACGACACACGCCACGAGCATGCGGGTGAGCCCCAGGGCACTCCATGCGTTGTACGGAACAGGAGGGCCACTACTACTGCTACCACTACGTACCTTCTGTCCCTGTCCATGCTCATGAACCACTGGCGCACCTGCTGCATCTCCTGCGGGCTGATCTGATGATAGTACTGCGTGTACTGTTGTTTGTTTCCACGACACGACACGACACGACACGACACGACACGACACGACACGACACGACACGACACGACACGACACGACAATCGTCACTCTCCCCGATCTCGTGTCGGGTCACATGCGCAGGAGGGGCGGGGAATCGAACCCAGCCCTGGAAGTTGGAGGGCGGCTGGGTGGGCGGCGGCTGGTAGGACCCGGGCGGCTGCTGCTGGCCCTGCGGAGGCGGCCCGCCGGCGCCGGCCTGGCCCGGGTAGCCCGTGCCCGGCTGCTGGGGTGGCTGACCACCACCGGTTGCCGGCTGCGGCTGGCCCCACTGATGTTGGGGCTGACCACCACCGCCGCCGGGATAGCCTGTTGCGTTGGTCGTTGGGAGTAAGCCCCCAAGTGGAACCCAAGCCCAGCGATTCGAGGGGCGAGCGAGTACCCTGCGGTTGACCGCCCCACTGCTGCTGGGGCGGCTGACCACCACCGGTTGCCGGCTGCGGCTGGCCCCACTGCTGCGGCGGCCCTCCAGCAGCGGGCTGGCCCCACTGGCCCGCGGCTGGCGGCTGCTGTCCGCCCCATTGCTGGGGCTGGACCCCACCGGTTGGTGGTTGGCCTGGCAGGGGTGGAAGATGTTTGATCGATTTTTGTACACAAGTAATAAATGTAAGTTTATGATTGAAAAACACGAACCTTGAACGGGCTGGGAGGGATACTGCTGTTGGTAGGGGTAGGACATGCGCGGCGATGTGCTCTCGTGTGATGTGTTCGTTCTTTTGCCGTTTCCTTTCCTGCAACTTGAAAAGTAGAAAAAGTCAAAACGTAGAAAGGGAGCAAAAAGGAGAGTGAACGGAGTGGGATTTGAACCCACGCATCCGAAGATAACAGTGCCTTAAACTGTCGCCTTAGACCGCTCGGCCATCCGTCCCTCGCTGCACTTGAGTGGTTTTGAGCAGAGTTCACTGGGAGAATAGGACAAGAAGTGAGCACCGTTCTTTTATTACCGAGGCCCCTCTTCTTGTAGACGGTGTTCGTGGCGAAGCGTTGGGGGCAGCTTGCACTGTCGCTCTGCCCTTCTATGCGCACGGGGCATACAACCGGTACTTGGACGAATCGGACCGACCCAGTCTGTCCCAGGCACTGCCAGCCTGAGGGTCTCGTTTGCACTCGGCCAAGACCGGATCTGCTGAAAAGAGAAAGAACGAAGACAGAGACAAAAACAGAGAAGAGCGAACAGTAGTGAGATCGTTGAGCAACGGCGAAGGTGGCACAATGGAGGGTACACGATAATCGCACCTTTGGTTGGGCGCGATAGCTCTTCGACAGTAGCGGCTGGCGAACTCTCGCGGTTTCCGGCCGTGGCCAACGACTGGTTGGTGGATGTCGCTGGAGACTGAAGCACCAGTGCGGCCTGTGCCGGATTGCGCCACGTCGCGGCCAACACGGCGACGGCCACCACGAAGAGTAACGCGGCCATCTTCTTCGGGTCGTGAAGCCAAGCCAGGAGCGCCGGGACCAGCATCAGCGTGTAGTTGACTGCGCCGCAGCACAAGGTGAAGCTCATGAAGACGTAGTCTCCTCCTTGTTGTACCCCTTGGCCGCCGCCTGCGTCCTTGTCCTGGTCCAGCCCCCCGCCAAAGCCCCCGAAGCCGCCCCCGCCGTACCGGCCCGGGTCGAGTCCGCCTCCACCGCCGGACGAGCCTGGGTTACCGCCGCCGCTGCCGCCGCCGCTGGCGCCACCACGGCCAGCGGGGCCTGCGCGCTCGAGCCGGTCGAATCGGGCCTCGAGTGTGTCCACCCGGTGGCGGAGGTGCAGCAGCATCAAGATCCAATTCCAGGTGCTGTATGCGGCTGATGAGGCGTTGGTGGCTTCTTCCTGGGCAGGGGCGAACACTGGGCGGGGCTGTAGCGGCTGGGACGGGGCGGCGGCGACGGCGGCGTTGTGGCCGAAGGCGGCGGGGACATTTGCGCCCCGTGGCAGCCATACATCGGCCTCCTCCTCCTCCTCCATCTCGGCTAGATAGCAGTCTTCGTTCGAGAGCTCGATCTGCTCTTCTCTCGTCGGTCCCCCGTCGTCTCTGTCCGGTGTGAGAACGCCGTCCAGCCAATCGACCAGCTCTGGAGGAAGCACGTCCTGCGATTTCCTCTTCTGTCGCCCCACCCAGCCCAAGGGTGGAAAAAAAACAACAATTAAATGGTATTTAAATAAGGATAAAGTGAATTAAAAATAACACTATTATTGATAGCTTACATATTTTGGCGGGTGCAAGTTGTACCTTGCAGGAGATGTTGTAGTCCATGTTGATGTCCCAGCGTTTCACCTCGGTTGTGTGGGGTGCGGCGGCAAGGTGCGACAGCAGCTCCTGTCTGCTCAGTTGTACGCCACAGGGCACGCACCGCCACCCGCTGCGCTCGCCCCACACGACCCCCTGCATTGCGAGCTCAACGTCGTTCTCGGCCAGCGGCGCCTTGAAGTGCTCCTTGTGCGTCTTCGACAAGTGGGCGTGACTCCCACCGCCCTGCGTGTTGTCGAAGGCCTTGTTCATGCGCTTGGGGCAGAACACGCAGTAGGCCTGCCCCTTCTTGACCACCACGCCCAGGCGAGCGTAATAAACGTTTTCTTCTGTGGGTGGACCAATGTAACTTTCGATAAGTCCGAGAGTCTAAGTAACTTCAAGTAGAGGGGGTGGACTGTACGGGGTGCGTCGCTCTGCTCCATCTTCTGTCGCGGCAAACAAAAACAATAGGGGACTACGTACAGGTGGTGACGTGCATTCCGAGCCCTAACTCCGAGCCCCAGCCTGGGGAGCCAATCAGCTCATGCCACTGGCAAGTTTAATGGCGGCTCTTGCCAGACCAGAACATTCATCCACCACCGCAACATGAAGGCCAGCACTCTTCTATCCCTCGCACTCGTGGTTCTTTTGTCCGCCACCGCAGTCCAAGCACAGTTCAATGACGTCATCAGGCTCCTCGAGAAGGTGCTTTATCTTTTAAATCAATCTATTTTGTCAATAAAAAAACCATCTATTTTATGAGTTATTATCAATAACATATTCATTTCTTTTTCTTTATACGCAGGTCGGCGAGTGGGCCAATCAAGAGTACGACATGGACCTGGACGGTGAGCCTTGTCAAGCGCGGGTGCAAGTCCAGCTGCACGGCCTGAAGGTGGTCTGGAAGACCGTCATCCGGCACCTTGAGACTGGCCTCGAGGGCGAAGGCAAGGGTGTGGGCCAGGCAGGGTCGCGTAAGCACGCCGAGGCCGACCTGCGCCAGAAGCTGGCCCAGCGCCGGCAGGTCCTCGGCCCAGGCCTGGCCCATCCCAGCGCCGCAGCCGCCGCCGGTGTCGGGTCAGACCTGGACGGGGAGATACTGGACATGATCGACGACTGCGCGGCGCAGGGAGGGATCACGGAGGAGGACAACATCGCGCTGCAGGCGGAGGTGTTCAACCGCGGCCAGCAGTACGCGGCGCTCAAGACTGCGTTCAATCGCTACGTGGCCACGAGCGCCGACGTCAAGCGCTCGGTCACGTCGCTCAAGGCCATCCTCCGCAACATTCGTGATCAACAGAAAGAGCTGTAAGCTGAAAAAAAATCAATTTATCAAATAATCAATAAATATGTCAACGACTCACACACGTGCAGCCAGGAATGCTGCCTTTGTGGAATTACAACGATTCGCTCTCGCTCTCGGAGGACTGATCGCTGTCGATCCCGTCTGGTCGCTGCAGCTCCTCCTCTTCATCACCGCCATCGTCTTCTCCATCGTCACCGCCGCCCTCGACTTCGCGCAGCGTCGTCATCTCCACGGCCTCGTGGTGGCCCGCTGCAAACATGCCGTTCACATCATCGTCCGACTTCTTGTTGTTGATCGCATCCCTGTTCTTGTGCTTCCGGCTGTGCCACGGCCGGGCGCTGGCCTTGCGCCACGGCACAAAGCGCCGTCGGTCGTGGCGCTCCTTGTCCTCCTTCTCCTTCTTCGCGATCTCCTTCAGGCTTTGCACCACCTCCCGCTTCTTCCGCTTCTCGCCCTTCAACCTATACCCCGCCGCACGCACCCATACATGCGTGAGTACCGTGTGTGTGTGTGTGTGTGTGTGTGTTGTGTGTTGTGTGTTGTGTGTGGTCGTGTGTGTGCGGACCGTTGGAGAATCTGCTCTTCGATGATCTTCCGCTCTGCTGGCGTGGCGCTGTGGACCACCTCGTGCGGGTCTGCTCGATTGGGGGGGGGAAGTGGTGAGCGAAACTGGTGCCGCACGCACGCACGCACGCACGCACGCACGCACGCACGCACACGTACCCTGTGACTCGTCTTTCCTGCGCATGCGCTCCCACGTCTCGGAATCAGACAGCAGGAGGAACACCCTGTCCGTTTCCTGCAGGCGACAATCCCTGTTCGCGCGTGTCGTGCGTTGTGTTGCGTGCCATTGCCGTGTGTGCGTGTGCGTGTGCGTGTGCGTGTGCGTGTGCGTGTGCGTGTGCGTGTGCGTGTGCGGTGAGCTTAATTGATCACCAAGGCGACACACTCTTGAAGAGGCTGCGAGACGTACCAGGGCGGGTGCGTGAGGACGTACTTGAACTCGCGCTCCTCAGCTGGCTCCCTCTTCCCGCGCCTGCTGCCCTTCTCGAAGCTGGCCAGGAGCCTGCTTCGCTTCCCGCCCGCGCTGCTCGCGCCCGAGCCCGAGCCGAGACTGCCGTTACCGGCGGTTTCGTTTTCTTTGTCGTTTTCGTTTTCGGTTTCGCTTTCTCTATCGTTCTCCTGGAAGGCGTGGGTCTTGCGCAGGCCTAGCTTACCCTTTCGGTTCCGCATGTGTGCGTTTCCACCTCCGTCCTCGCCCCCGTGCAGGGCCGCGCCGCTGTTGCGCATGAGCTCCGCCAACGCCGACAATCCGGATTTGCTCTTCACACCGCACACGCACACCGCACACGCACATCGCACACACAATTTCAGGAATGTGGCCGTGACCCGGAGCGTAGCCAGATCAGGGGGGCGAGTGGTACGGTGAGGGTCGTCTCCTTGTCGGTGCGATAGAGCCCGAGCGGGATGAGGTCGGTGGTTGACACGACCAGACAGAGGAAGTCGCGATAGAGCATGCCCTACAATATATGTACATATATACATGGAGGGAAGAAACGCACATATATACCTTGGAATGTAAGCGGAATGCGGGAGAAAAACGCGCAAGGAATGCGAGCGGAATGGAGAGCAGCAGGGACTTGGTTAACCTTGGCAAAGGGGGTGAGCGTGGTGACGTTGAGCTGCAGCACGATACCACGGGAGATGGATCTGATCAAGTCGACCACCTCCGGCATGCGGAAGGCCTGGTGGGCCAAAGAAAGAAGAACCAACCAAAAACGATCAGCCGAGGGTTTGATGATGACGATGATGGTGACAATGAAGACGATGAAGACGATAGTGGTGATGATGGTGAAGGAGGGTGGTACCTGGCACATGACGGTGTCCTGACTCTCGGAAAGCACGACTCCGCCGCTGGCGTAGAGTTCGCTACGGAACCACTTCTCTCGCGTCTCGTTGCCCTCGCTCCGCGGCGAGATGTAGTGAATGCTCGATGCCGTTTCTACACCCACGCACACACCGCACACGCACACATGCAACACGCACAGTGAGTTCTCCAGTTTGTGTAGGTATGAATATATCTAAGAGAGCGGGATGAGTGCGCACCCAGTGAGATGAGCGGAGTGCCGGCGAGCTTGAGCCCGGCCAGCAGCCGGTACATGATGATCCCCTCGACGTCCCTGCAAAATTCAAAAATATATTAATTATAAATTTAAAATAATATATTGAATATGGGAGGGCTATGCACTTTTTCTTGTCGGCGTCCTTGCCGCTCCATTGGTCCAGGATGACGACGTTGGCTGCCGTCTCGGCCCCCGCCCGCCGGAAGTCGTCGCGCGTGATGGGTGCCTGAGCAATGGCGCATTGGCCTCGGTCAGTATCGCGTGGTGTTCGTGCGTGTGCGTGTGCGTGTGCGTGTGCGTGTGCGTGTCGTGAGCATCGTATGGTGTGTGCAGATCATACCTCGTAGGACAGGACGTAGACTTGCTTGTGTTGGCGCAAGGCCCCAAAGAGCCGCGAGGGCGGATACGCGCGGTCGTCCAGCTGGCCAAAGGGGACCATCACCACAATCGCCTTGGGCGATTTGATGTGCGGCTGTCCA